>NC_092326.1:17665255-17968286 GCF_036785885.1 Coffea arabica
CTAACATGTGTTTTGGTTAGTACCTCTTCGTTTGTACAGATTAAACAAAGTCAAGTAGAGTTGGTCATGGCATGTTCCATTCCCACGCCACTTGGACACTTTGCGAGTTTCCATGGAGTTTGTCTTCTAGAAGCTAAATCTCTTTGGTCTCAATTCATGGAACCATGTCAACTCAAACCTGTCCACACCATTGGAGGATTGATTCGAGCTCATCTTAAAGGGGAAATTCTGGATTCTACTGCTTGTTCTCTACCTATGGTTCATTCCTCACCTTTGCCTTGTTTTGAGCATGTTAATAGCACCAAGAAGTGTAAAGGACTAGCACTGGCATCTCAAGTTGAATCAATGGGTGGAAGGAATATTGAAGTGTTAAAGGGAGTTTTCTCATTTAAATCTTGTTCTACACCTTCTTACCACCTAGTTAATAATGTACCCTTAGTTCTTTACCCGATTTCTGAATTGTTTCAAGTTGAAGCTTATTTTGTTTTCATAGGTTGTAACGCTGTCCACAATTTTCCGACTATGGTTAAGGACGTGCAACCCGATTTCGTGCTTATTCCTGCTGAAAGTGGTGCACGTTCATGCTTCTTCCCGCATCCACAAGCTGGCTACCATGAGCTGACTTTACCAACTCCAACTTGCGCAAATTCATGCGATTCGTATGGAGTGCGCGTCACTTCATTGCTGCCACTTATGTCAGGTGACAATATGACAATCCATGGCCGAAAGTTGATTAGAGAGCTTTGGATTGCTACCTGGAAGTTTCGCGAGCCTTACACAAGCTCTTTCCTATCTTGGCGCATGTCCTTGTTTGAGAGCCTCATGACACTGAGCAAACGGCATTTAACTTGGCTCGTGACCTTTCATTTGTTCCCAACGTGGCTGACCTCCAAACGCACTATCGATTTGAGTTGTCATACTACTAACTCTTGTTAGTATCATCCATCCCCATCTAGATTTGAGGACAAATCCTTCTCAAGAGGAGGGGACTAATGTGTGCACGAGCCTCGGCCCACGCAATGACCCAGTCCGAGTCCCATTGGGCCCAGTCACGCGTGAACGGGCCAAGCTCTTCAAAAAATCACTCCAAGTTCTGGTTAGAGTTGTCCAAGACCAACATGGAGTTCACAAAGATATTGAGGCTTGGAGAGAGACAATCGAGCCATTTACACCATGATCCAAGCCCACAAAGAGTCAAGCGGGCCACCAAGAGAATAAGGCCTTAGGCCCCATCAATTAGTTAGCAATTAGTTAATGATTAAGTAAGAGCATGGGCCGACTTTTTCCTTTTCCTAGCCTTTAGGGTTTTAGTCACTTTAGCCTATAAATAGGCTTTCCTTGTAAGGTTTAAGGGTCAGAACTTTTATCAATAAAATTGTCTTATTTTCGTTCCTTCTTCGAAGAAGAGTGTTCGAGCCTTTTACTTGCTTTGGCAAGGGTTTTGAGCAATCTTGCGTCTCGTCCTAGATTGTTCTACCGACCTATCCCGTGGAGAAGCCACCTTCATTGGAGTCGTCGTACTACCGTCTTGAATCCAATCGTGTCGTCCGTTTGGTTCTAGATCCCGCAATTCCAAGCATTGGAAATCCTCGATAGATCCCTGGGCAAACGTGCTACGCGTCTCGAAACAAGTTGATCGAGGAACTTATCAGTTGGCTTCAGAGCTTTGGTAGAGGTATCTTTCGTTATATCCTTATTTTTTCGTCGTTGTGTCGTAGGGTCTTTGTGTTTCGTCCGCTGCCTTGTTAAAAAAAAAAAAAAAAGTCGCTGTTCACCGACTGTTCATCGTACTGTTCACCGACACTGTTCATAGTTACTGTTTATCCGAATACAAATCTGTCCAGTCTTGTTGTTTGTGTTATCCAACTTGCTTACTTGGTTTTCAAATCTGGATTTTGGCAAAACTTGTTGGAATTTTGTGAATCTTGAAGAGAACTTGCAATAATCTTGAGCTTCTTGAATTCTTGACCACAATCTTGAAATTTCTGAAGTTCCTAACAACTTCCTTGAAAGTTCTTGAAAGATCTTGGAGTTCTTGGTAGTTATTATTTGTGGACTTCCTTGTTTTGTGTCGTGGTTGATAGTTGTAGTCAAAAAAAAAAAAAAAGAGGAATCGGTTGGCAAGAGAAAAAAAAAAGGAAGGGAAAGAAAGGGGCAACCGAATTGTTTTGAATAGGGAACCAAATCTGATTTGTGCAATCTTTCTTGGAGTAGAATTTGGAAGTTACCAAAAGTTGTTTCAAGAAGATTACCAAAGGTTGTTTCAAGAAGGTTACCAAAAGTTGTTTCAAGAAGATTACCAAAAGTTGTTTCAAGAAGGTTACCAAAAGTTGTTCAAGAGGAAAAGGATTTTCAAAAGGTTTCCAAAAACTAACTTGTTTCCAAAATCAATTAGGAAACTAAGTAAAGCACTTGGATAACTCTTTGTACTCACTTGGACACTCTCTCTCCTACCTTTTTAGGAAGCTTTCCCAAACTCTCTTATCCATTTTTTTTGGAGACTTTCCTAAATTCTCTCATTCATTTTTTAGGAAACTTTCCTAAACTCTCTCATCCACTTTTTTTTGGAAACTTTCCTAAATTCTCTCATCCATTTTTTTGGAAACTTTCCTAAATTCTCTCATCCATTTTTAGGAAATTTTCCTAAACTCTCTCGTCCATTTTTTGGAAACTCACCTAAAATTCTCTCATCCACTTTAGGAAACTCTCCTATATTCTCTCATCCACTTTAGGAAACTCTCCTATATTTTCTCCTAATTTTTAGGAACACTTCCCTACACTTTCTCCTACATCTCCGTGATTACTCTTGCGGAAGAAGTTGGTGACAATTATTTGGGCTTGAGCAGCATTTATCAACCACCTAATCCAACAGGTAAAGGTATTTGGTAAGATCATTAGAGTGTTTTGAGTGACAAATACGAGAGTTGAGTGATACACGAGTGATGAGCACATACACGTGAGCTTGTGAGGAATCTCCTTTTCTTTGCTAACCATTTTTGCAGGTCACGTAATCATGCCTAGGGGAGTTGCCCCTTACTCATACAGTCAAGAATTCTTGGAGAATGAGCCTCTCAAGAGGAGGGGTTCCAAGCGGCCTACTCCCAAGCACAATTCCATGGAAGATAGTTCACAACGTGAGTTTCGTTCACTCCGGGAGGAGATGGAACGTTACCGTGCTTCGTGTGTATATGAAAGGTATAAACGAGATTGTGATGAATATGAGAAGGAGCGAAGAAGTTTGTGTCGAGCATCTAAATCGAGATCAATTTCAAGCAAACGAGGTTCATCTAAGAAGTGTCTTGACAATCAAGACGAGGAGTTTGAGAATTCTCGAATTGAGTCAAAGCTTCGTGAAGCAAAGAATGAATTCCGAAGTCGGACTAAAGCATTGGTTGATTCTATGATGGAAAGACTTAGCCAAGTGTTGGATTCCCACTTGGAGCAACTTAACCATGTGTCAACCGGTGATAATAAAGGGAAAATTCATCCGAGTCCCTCGTTGACTGAAGAGCCAAATATGAATGAGTTACAACTGAGCCATGCACATGAGCTAGACAATGAAAATCCGAACTCAAGTGCAATGAATGAACAAATGTCCAAGAAGAATAAAGTGGGGAAAGGCGAGAATACTTTGGCCGTATTGATGAGTAAAGAGGAGGAGTTGGCCATGTTCGCAAAAGTTGAAAGTGTGGACGTTTTTGTTTGCTAAAACGCTAACATGTGTTTTGGTTAGTACCTCTTCGTTTGTACAGATTAAACAAAGTCAAGTAGAGTTGGTCATGGCATGTTCCATTCCCACGCCACTTGGACACTTTGCGAGTTTCCATGGAGTTTGTCTTCTAGAAGCTAAATCTCTTTGGTCTCAATTCATGGAACCATGTCAACTCAAACCTGTCCACACCATTGGAGGATTGATTCGAGCTCATCTTAAAGGGGAAATTCTGGATTCTACTGCTTGTTCTCTACCTATGGTTCATTCCTCACCTTTGCCTTGTTTTGAGCATGTTAATAGCACCAAGAAGTGTAAAGGACTAGCACTGGCATCTCAAGTTGAATCAATGGGTGGAAGGAATATTGAAGTGTTAAAGGGAGTTTTCTCATTTAAATCTTGTTCTACACCTTCTTACCACCTAGTTAATAATGTACCCTTAGTTCTTTACCCGATTTCTGAATTGTTTCAAGTTGAAGCTTATTTTGTTTTCATAGGTTGTAACGCTGTCCACAATTTTCCGACTATGGTTAAGGACGTGCAACCCGATTTCGTGCTTATTCCTGCTGAAAGTGGTGCACGTTCATGCTTCTTCCCGCATCCACAAGCTGGCTACCATGAGCTGACTTTACCAACTCCAACTTGCGCAAATTCATGCGATTCGTATGGAGTGCGCGTCACTTCATTGCTGCCACTTATGTCAGGTGACAATATGACAATCCATGGCCGAAAGTTGATTAGAGAGCTTTGGATTGCTACCTGGAAGTTTCGCGAGCCTTACACAAGCTCTTTCCTATCTTGGCGCATGTCCTTGTTTGAGAGCCTCATGACACTGAGCAAACGGCATTTAACTTGGCTCGTGACCTTTCATTTGTTCCCAACGTGGCTGACCTCCAAACGCACTATCGATTTGAGTTGTCATACTACTAACTCTTGTTAGTATCATCCATCCCCATCTAGATTTGAGGACAAATCCTTCTCAAGAGGAGGGGACTAATGTGTGCACGAGCCTCGGCCCACGCAATGACCCAGTCCGAGTCCCATTGGGCCCAGTCACGCGTGAACGGGCCAAGCTCTTCAAAAAATCACTCCAAGTTCTGGTTAGAGTTGTCCAAGACCAACATGGAGTTCACAAAGATATTGAGGCTTGGAGAGAGACAATCGAGCCATTTACACCATGATCCAAGCCCACAAAGAGTCAAGCGGGCCACCAAGAGAATAAGGCCTTAGGCCCCATCAATTAGTTAGCAATTAGTTAATGATTAAGTAAGAGCATGGGCCGACTTTTTCCTTTTCCTAGCCTTTAGGGTTTTAGTCACTTTAGCCTATAAATAGGCTTTCCTTGTAAGGTTTAAGGGTCAGAACTTTTATCAATAAAATTGTCTTATTTTCGTTCCTTCTTCGAAGAAGAGTGTTCGAGCCTTTTACTTGCTTTGGCAAGGGTTTTGAGCAATCTTGCGTCTCGTCCTAGATTGTTCTACCGACCTATCCCGTGGAGAAGCCACCTTCATTGGAGTCGTCGTACTACCGTCTTGAATCCAATCGTGTCGTCCGTTTGGTTCTAGATCCCGCAATTCCAAGCATTGGAAATCCTCGATAGATCCCTGGGCAAACGTGCTACGCGTCTCGAAACAAGTTGATCGAGGAACTTATCAGTTGGCTTCAGAGCTTTGGTAGAGGTATCTTTCGTTATATCCTTATTTTTTCGTCGTTGTGTCGTAGGGTCTTTGTGTTTCGTCCGCTGCCTTGTTAAAAAAAAAAAAAAAGTCGCTGTTCACCGACTGTTCATCGTACTGTTCACCGACACTGTTCATAGTTACTGTTTATCCGAATACAAATCTGTCCAGTCTTGTTGTTTGTGTTATCCAACTTGCTTACTTGGTTTTCAAATCTGGATTTTGGCAAAACTTGTTGGAATTTTGTGAATCTTGAAGAGAACTTGCAATAATCTTGAGCTTCTTGAATTCTTGACCACAATCTTGAAATTTCTGAAGTTCCTAACAACTTCCTTGAAAGTTCTTGAAAGATCTTGGAGTTCTTGGTAGTTATTATTTGTGGACTTCCTTGTTTTGTGTCGTGGTTGATAGTTGTAGTCAAAAAAAAAAAAAAAGAGGAATCGGTTGGCAAGAGAAAAAAAAAAGGAAGGGAAAGAAAGGGGCAACCGAATTGTTTTGAATAGGGAACCAAATCTGATTTGTGCAATCTTTCTTGGAGTAGAATTTGGAAGTTACCAAAAGTTGTTTCAAGAAGATTACCAAAGGTTGTTTCAAGAAGGTTACCAAAAGTTGTTTCAAGAAGATTACCAAAAGTTGTTTCAAGAAGGTTACCAAAAGTTGTTCAAGAGGAAAAGGATTTTCAAAAGGTTTCCAAAAACTAACTTGTTTCCAAAATCAATTAGGAAACTAAGTAAAGCACTTGGATAACTCTTTGTACTCACTTGGACACTCTCTCTCCTACCTTTTTAGGAAGCTTTCCCAAACTCTCTTATCCATTTTTTTTGGAGACTTTCCTAAATTCTCTCATTCATTTTTTAGGAAACTTTCCTAAACTCTCTCATCCACTTTTTTTTGGAAACTTTCCTAAATTCTCTCATCCATTTTTTTGGAAACTTTCCTAAATTCTCTCATCCATTTTTAGGAAATTTTCCTAAACTCTCTCGTCCATTTTTTGGAAACTCACCTAAAATTCTCTCATCCACTTTAGGAAACTCTCCTATATTCTCTCATCCACTTTAGGAAACTCTCCTATATTTTCTCCTAATTTTTAGGAACACTTCCCTACACTTTCTCCTACATCTCCGTGATTACTCTTGCGGAAGAAGTTGGTGACAATTATTTGGGCTTGAGCAGCATTTATCAACCACCTAATCCAACAGGTAAAGGTATTTGGTAAGATCATTAGAGTGTTTTGAGTGACAAATACGAGAGTTGAGTGATACACGAGTGATGAGCACATACACGTGAGCTTGTGAGGAATCTCCTTTTCTTTGCTAACCATTTTTGCAGGTCACGTAATCATGCCTAGGGGAGTTGCCCCTTACTCATACAGTCAAGAATTCTTGGAGAATGAGCCTCTCAAGAGGAGGGGTTCCAAGCGGCCTACTCCCAAGCACAATTCCATGGAAGATAGTTCACAACGTGAGTTTCGTTCACTCCGGGAGGAGATGGAACGTTACCGTGCTTCGTGTGTATATGAAAGGTATAAACGAGATTGTGATGAATATGAGAAGGAGCGAAGAAGTTTGTGTCGAGCATCTAAATCGAGATCAATTTCAAGCAAACGAGGTTCATCTAAGAAGTGTCTTGACAATCAAGACGAGGAGTTTGAGAATTCTCGAATTGAGTCAAAGCTTCGTGAAGCAAAGAATGAATTCCGAAGTCGGACTAAAGCATTGGTTGATTCTATGATGGAAAGACTTAGCCAAGTGTTGGATTCCCACTTGGAGCAACTTAACCATGTGTCAACCGGTGATAATAAAGGGAAAATTCATCCGAGTCCCTCGTTGACTGAAGAGCCAAATATGAATGAGTTACAACTGAGCCATGCACATGAGCTAGACAATGAAAATCCGAACTCAAGTGCAATGAATGAACAAATGTCCAAGAAGAATAAAGTGGGGAAAGGCGAGAATACTTTGGCCGTATTGATGAGTAAAGAGGAGGAGTTGGCCATGTTCGCAAAAGTTGAAAGTGTGGACGTTTTTGTTTGCTAAAACGCTAACATGTGTTTTGGTTAGTACCTCTTCGTTTGTACAGATTAAACAAAGTCAAGTAGAGTTGGTCATGGCATGTTCCATTCCCACGCCACTTGGACACTTTGCGAGTTTCCATGGAGTTTGTCTTCTAGAAGCTAAATCTCTTTGGTCTCAATTCATGGAACCATGTCAACTCAAACCTGTCCACACCATTGGAGGATTGATTCGAGCTCATCTTAAAGGGGAAATTCTGGATTCTACTGCTTGTTCTCTACCTATGGTTCATTCCTCACCTTTGCCTTGTTTTGAGCATGTTAATAGCACCAAGAAGTGTAAAGGACTAGCACTGGCATCTCAAGTTGAATCAATGGGTGGAAGGAATATTGAAGTGTTAAAGGGAGTTTTCTCATTTAAATCTTGTTCTACACCTTCTTACCACCTAGTTAATAATGTACCCTTAGTTCTTTACCCGATTTCTGAATTGTTTCAAGTTGAAGCTTATTTTGTTTTCATAGGTTGTAACGCTGTCCACAATTTTCCGACTATGGTTAAGGACGTGCAACCCGATTTCGTGCTTATTCCTGCTGAAAGTGGTGCACGTTCATGCTTCTTCCCGCATCCACAAGCTGGCTACCATGAGCTGACTTTACCAACTCCAACTTGCGCAAATTCATGCGATTCGTATGGAGTGCGCGTCACTTCATTGCTGCCACTTATGTCAGGTGACAATATGACAATCCATGGCCGAAAGTTGATTAGAGAGCTTTGGATTGCTACCTGGAAGTTTCGCGAGCCTTACACAAGCTCTTTCCTATCTTGGCGCATGTCCTTGTTTGAGAGCCTCATGACACTGAGCAAACGGCATTTAACTTGGCTCGTGACCTTTCATTTGTTCCCAACGTGGCTGACCTCCAAACGCACTATCGATTTGAGTTGTCATACTACTAACTCTTGTTAGTATCATCCATCCCCATCTAGATTTGAGGACAAATCCTTCTCAAGAGGAGGGGACTAATGTGTGCACGAGCCTCGGCCCACGCAATGACCCAGTCCGAGTCCCATTGGGCCCAGTCACGCGTGAACGGGCCAAGCTCTTCAAAAAATCACTCCAAGTTCTGGTTAGAGTTGTCCAAGACCAACATGGAGTTCACAAAGATATTGAGGCTTGGAGAGAGACAATCGAGCCATTTACACCATGATCCAAGCCCACAAAGAGTCAAGCGGGCCACCAAGAGAATAAGGCCTTAGGCCCCATCAATTAGTTAGCAATTAGTTAATGATTAAGTAAGAGCATGGGCCGACTTTTTCCTTTTCCTAGCCTTTAGGGTTTTAGTCACTTTAGCCTATAAATAGGCTTTCCTTGTAAGGTTTAAGGGTCAGAACTTTTATCAATAAAATTGTCTTATTTTCGTTCCTTCTTCGAAGAAGAGTGTTCGAGCCTTTTACTTGCTTTGGCAAGGGTTTTGAGCAATCTTGCGTCTCGTCCTAGATTGTTCTACCGACCTATCCCGTGGAGAAGCCACCTTCATTGGAGTCGTCGTACTACCGTCTTGAATCCAATCGTGTCGTCCGTTTGGTTCTAGATCCCGCAATTCCAAGCATTGGAAATCCTCGATAGATCCCTGGGCAAACATGCTACGCGTCTCGAAACAAGTTGATCGAGGAACTTATCAGTTGGCTTCAGAGCTTTGGTAGAGGTATCTTTCGTTATATCCTTATTTTTTCGTCGTTGTGTCGTAGGGTCTTTGTGTTTCGTCCGCTGCCTTGTTAAAAAAAAAAAAAAAAGTCGCTGTTCACCGACTGTTCATCGTACTGTTCACCGACACTGTTCATAGTTACTGTTTATCCGAATACAAATCTGTCCAGTCTTGTTGTTTGTGTTATCCAACTTGCTTACTTGGTTTTCAAATCTGGATTTTGGCAAAACTTGTTGGAATTTTGTGAATCTTGAAGAGAACTTGCAATAATCTTGAGCTTCTTGAATTCTTGACCACAATCTTGAAATTTCTGAAGTTCCTAACAACTTCCTTGAAAGTTCTTGAAAGATCTTGGAGTTCTTGGTAGTTATTATTTGTGGACTTCCTTGTTTTGTGTCGTGGTTGATAGTTGTAGTCAAAAAAAAAAAAAAAGAGGAATCGGTTGGCAAGAGAAAAAAAAAAGGAAGGGAAAGAAAGGGGCAACCGAATTGTTTTGAATAGGGAACCAAATCTGATTTGTGCAATCTTTCTTGGAGTAGAATTTGGAAGTTACCAAAAGTTGTTTCAAGAAGATTACCAAAGGTTGTTTCAAGAAGGTTACCAAAAGTTGTTTCAAGAAGATTACCAAAAGTTGTTTCAAGAAGGTTACCAAAAGTTGTTCAAGAGGAAAAGGATTTTCAAAAGGTTTCCAAAAACTAACTTGTTTCCAAAATCAATTAGGAAACTAAGTAAAGCACTTGGATAACTCTTTGTACTCACTTGGACACTCTCTCTCCTACCTTTTTAGGAAGCTTTCCCAAACTCTCTTATCCATTTTTTTTGGAGACTTTCCTAAATTCTCTCATTCATTTTTTAGGAAACTTTCCTAAACTCTCTCATCCACTTTTTTTTGGAAACTTTCCTAAATTCTCTCATCCATTTTTTTGGAAACTTTCCTAAATTCTCTCATCCATTTTTAGGAAATTTTCCTAAACTCTCTCGTCCATTTTTTGGAAACTCACCTAAAATTCTCTCATCCACTTTAGGAAACTCTCCTATATTCTCTCATCCACTTTAGGAAACTCTCCTATATTTTCTCCTAATTTTTAGGAACACTTCCCTACACTTTCTCCTACATCTCCGTGATTACTCTTGCGGAAGAAGTTGGTGACAATTATTTGGGCTTGAGCAGCATTTATCAACCACCTAATCCAACAGGTAAAGGTATTTGGTAAGATCATTAGAGTGTTTTGAGTGACAAATACGAGAGTTGAGTGATACACGAGTGATGAGCACATACACGTGAGCTTGTGAGGAATCTCCTTTTCTTTGCTAACCATTTTTGCAGGTCACGTAATCATGCCTAGGGGAGTTGCCCCTTACTCATACAGTCAAGAATTCTTGGAGAATGAGCCTCTCAAGAGGAGGGGTTCCAAGCGGCCTACTCCCAAGCACAATTCCATGGAAGATAGTTCACAACGTGAGTTTCGTTCACTCCGGGAGGAGATGGAACGTTACCGTGCTTCGTGTGTATATGAAAGGTATAAACGAGATTGTGATGAATATGAGAAGGAGCGAAGAAGTTTGTGTCGAGCATCTAAATCGAGATCAATTTCAAGCAAACGAGGTTCATCTAAGAAGTGTCTTGACAATCAAGACGAGGAGTTTGAGAATTCTCGAATTGAGTCAAAGCTTCGTGAAGCAAAGAATGAATTCCGAAGTCGGACTAAAGCATTGGTTGATTCTATGATGGAAAGACTTAGCCAAGTGTTGGATTCCCACTTGGAGCAACTTAACCATGTGTCAACCGGTGATAATAAAGGGAAAATTCATCCGAGTCCCTCGTTGACTGAAGAGCCAAATATGAATGAGTTACAACTGAGCCATGCACATGAGCTAGACAATGAAAATCCGAACTCAAGTGCAATGAATGAACAAATGTCCAAGAAGAATAAAGTGGGGAAAGGCGAGAATACTTTGGCCGTATTGATGAGTAAAGAGGAGGAGTTGGCCATGTTCGCAAAAGTTGAAAGTGTGGACGTTTTTGTTTGCTAAAACGCTAACATGTGTTTTGGTTAGTACCTCTTCGTTTGTACAGATTAAACAAAGTCAAGTAGAGTTGGTCATGGCATGTTCCATTCCCACGCCACTTGGACACTTTGCGAGTTTCCATGGAGTTTGTCTTCTAGAAGCTAAATCTCTTTGGTCTCAATTCATGGAACCATGTCAACTCAAACCTGTCCACACCATTGGAGGATTGATTCGAGCTCATCTTAAAGGGGAAATTCTGGATTCTACTGCTTGTTCTCTACCTATGGTTCATTCCTCACCTTTGCCTTGTTTTGAGCATGTTAATAGCACCAAGAAGTGTAAAGGACTAGCACTGGCATCTCAAGTTGAATCAATGGGTGGAAGGAATATTGAAGTGTTAAAGGGAGTTTTCTCATTTAAATCTTGTTCTACACCTTCTTACCACCTAGTTAATAATGTACCCTTATTATTTGTGGACTTCCTTGTTTTGTGTCGTGGTTGATAGTTGTAGTCAAAAAAAAAAAAAAAGAGGAATCGGTTGGCAAGAGAAAAAAAAAAGGAAGGGAAAGAAAGGGGCAACCGAATTGTTTTGAATAGGGAACCAAATCTGATTTGTGCAATCTTTCTTGGAGTAGAATTTGGAAGTTACCAAAAGTTGTTTCAAGAAGATTACCAAAGGTTGTTTCAAGAAGGTTACCAAAAGTTGTTTCAAGAAGATTACCAAAAGTTGTTTCAAGAAGGTTACCAAAAGTTGTTCAAGAGGAAAAGGATTTTCAAAAGGTTTCCAAAAACTAACTTGTTTCCAAAATCAATTAGGAAACTAAGTAAAGCACTTGGATAACTCTTTGTACTCACTTGGACACTCTCTCTCCTACCTTTTTAGGAAGCTTTCCCAAACTCTCTTATCCATTTTTTTTGGAGACTTTCCTAAATTCTCTCATTCATTTTTTAGGAAACTTTCCTAAACTCTCTCATCCACTTTTTTTTGGAAACTTTCCTAAATTCTCTCATCCATTTTTTTGGAAACTTTCCTAAATTCTCTCATCCATTTTTAGGAAATTTTCCTAAACTCTCTCGTCCATTTTTTGGAAACTCACCTAAAATTCTCTCATCCACTTTAGGAAACTCTCCTATATTCTCTCATCCACTTTAGGAAACTCTCCTATATTTTCTCCTAATTTTTAGGAACACTTCCCTACACTTTCTCCTACATCTCCGTGATTACTCTTGCGGAAGAAGTTGGTGACAATTATTTGGGCTTGAGCAGCATTTATCAACCACCTAATCCAACAGGTAAAGGTATTTGGTAAGATCATTAGAGTGTTTTGAGTGACAAATACGAGAGTTGAGTGATACACGAGTGATGAGCACATACACGTGAGCTTGTGAGGAATCTCCTTTTCTTTGCTAACCATTTTTGCAGGTCACGTAATCATGCCTAGGGGAGTTGCCCCTTACTCATACAGTCAAGAATTCTTGGAGAATGAGCCTCTCAAGAGGAGGGGTTCCAAGCGGCCTACTCCCAAGCACAATTCCATGGAAGATAGTTCACAACGTGAGTTTCGTTCACTCCGGGAGGAGATGGAACGTTACCGTGCTTCGTGTGTATATGAAAGGTATAAACGAGATTGTGATGAATATGAGAAGGAGCGAAGAAGTTTGTGTCGAGCATCTAAATCGAGATCAATTTCAAGCAAACGAGGTTCATCTAAGAAGTGTCTTGACAATCAAGACGAGGAGTTTGAGAATTCTCGAATTGAGTCAAAGCTTCGTGAAGCAAAGAATGAATTCCGAAGTCGGACTAAAGCATTGGTTGATTCTATGATGGAAAGACTTAGCCAAGTGTTGGATTCCCACTTGGAGCAACTTAACCATGTGTCAACCGGTGATAATAAAGGGAAAATTCATCCGAGTCCCTCGTTGACTGAAGAGCCAAATATGAATGAGTTACAACTGAGCCATGCACATGAGCTAGACAATGAAAATCCGAACTCAAGTGCAATGAATGAACAAATGTCCAAGAAGAATAAAGTGGGGAAAGGCGAGAATACTTTGGCCGTATTGATGAGTAAAGAGGAGGAGTTGGCCATGTTCGCAAAAGTTGAAAGTGTGGACGTTTTTGTTTGCTAAAACGCTAACATGTGTTTTGGTTAGTACCTCTTCGTTTGTACAGATTAAACAAAGTCAAGTAGAGTTGGTCATGGCATGTTCCATTCCCACGCCACTTGGACACTTTGCGAGTTTCCATGGAGTTTGTCTTCTAGAAGCTAAATCTCTTTGGTCTCAATTCATGGAACCATGTCAACTCAAACCTGTCCACACCATTGGAGGATTGATTCGAGCTCATCTTAAAGGGGAAATTCTGGATTCTACTGCTTGTTCTCTACCTATGGTTCATTCCTCACCTTTGCCTTGTTTTGAGCATGTTAATAGCACCAAGAAGTGTAAAGGACTAGCACTGGCATCTCAAGTTGAATCAATGGGTGGAAGGAATATTGAAGTGTTAAAGGGAGTTTTCTCATTTAAATCTTGTTCTACACCTTCTTACCACCTAGTTAATAATGTACCCTTAGTTCTTTACCCGATTTCTGAATTGTTTCAAGTTGAAGCTTATTTTGTTTTCATAGGTTGTAACGCTGTCCACAATTTTCCGACTATGGTTAAGGACGTGCAACCCGATTTCGTGCTTATTCCTGCTGAAAGTGGTGCACGTTCATGCTTCTTCCCGCATCCACAAGCTGGCTACCATGAGCTGACTTTACCAACTCCAACTTGCGCAAATTCATGCGATTCGTATGGAGTGCGCGTCACTTCATTGCTGCCACTTATGTCAGGTGACAATATGACAATCCATGGCCGAAAGTTGATTAGAGAGCTTTGGATTGCTACCTGGAAGTTTCGCGAGCCTTACACAAGCTCTTTCCTATCTTGGCGCATGTCCTTGTTTGAGAGCCTCATGACACTGAGCAAACGGCATTTAACTTGGCTCGTGACCTTTCATTTGTTCCCAACGTGGCTGACCTCCAAACGCACTATCGATTTGAGTTGTCATACTACTAACTCTTGTTAGTATCATCCATCCCCATCTAGATTTGAGGACAAATCCTTCTCAAGAGGAGGGGACTAATGTGTGCACGAGCCTCGGCCCACGCAATGACCCAGTCCGAGTCCCATTGGGCCCAGTCACGCGTGAACGGGCCAAGCTCTTCAAAAAATCACTCCAAGTTCTGGTTAGAGTTGTCCAAGACCAACATGGAGTTCACAAAGATATTGAGGCTTGGAGAGAGACAATCGAGCCATTTACACCATGATCCAAGCCCACAAAGAGTCAAGCGGGCCACCAAGAGAATAAGGCCTTAGGCCCCATCAATTAGTTAGCAATTAGTTAATGATTAAGTAAGAGCATGGGCCGACTTTTTCCTTTTCCTAGCCTTTAGGGTTTTAGTCACTTTAGCCTATAAATAGGCTTTCCTTGTAAGGTTTAAGGGTCAGAACTTTTATCAATAAAATTGTCTTATTTTCGTTCCTTCTTCGAAGAAGAGTGTTCGAGCCTTTTACTTGCTTTGGCAAGGGTTTTGAGCAATCTTGCGTCTCGTCCTAGATTGTTCTACCGACCTATCCCGTGGAGAAGCCACCTTCATTGGAGTCGTCGTACTACCGTCTTGAATCCAATCGTGTCGTCCGTTTGGTTCTAGATCCCGCAATTCCAAGCATTGGAAATCCTCGATAGATCCCTGGGCAAACGTGCTACGCGTCTCGAAACAAGTTGATCGAGGAACTTATCAGTTGGCTTCAGAGCTTTGGTAGAGGTATCTTTCGTTATATCCTTATTTTTTCGTCGTTGTGTCGTAGGGTCTTTGTGTTTCGTCCGCTGCCTTGTTAAAAAAAAAAAAAAAGTCGCTGTTCACCGACTGTTCATCGTACTGTTCACCGACACTGTTCATAGTTACTGTTTATCCGAATACAAATCTGTCCAGTCTTGTTGTTTGTGTTATCCAACTTGCTTACTTGGTTTTCAAATCTGGATTTTGGCAAAACTTGTTGGAATTTTGTGAATCTTGAAGAGAACTTGCAATAATCTTGAGCTTCTTGAATTCTTGACCACAATCTTGAAATTTCTGAAGTTCCTAACAACTTCCTTGAAAGTTCTTGAAAGATCTTGGAGTTCTTGGTAGTTATTATTTGTGGACTTCCTTGTTTTGTGTCGTGGTTGATAGTTGTAGTCAAAAAAAAAAAAAAAGAGGAATCGGTTGGCAAGAGAAAAAAAAAAGGAAGGGAAAGAAAGGGGCAACCGAATTGTTTTGAATAGGGAACCAAATCTGATTTGTGCAATCTTTCTTGGAGTAGAATTTGGAAGTTACCAAAAGTTGTTTCAAGAAGATTACCAAAGGTTGTTTCAAGAAGGTTACCAAAAGTTGTTTCAAGAAGATTACCAAAAGTTGTTTCAAGAAGGTTACCAAAAGTTGTTCAAGAGGAAAAGGATTTTCAAAAGGTTTCCAAAAACTAACTTGTTTCCAAAATCAATTAGGAAACTAAGTAAAGCACTTGGATAACTCTTTGTACTCACTTGGACACTCTCTCTCCTACCTTTTTAGGAAGCTTTCCCAAACTCTCTTATCCATTTTTTTTGGAGACTTTCCTAAATTCTCTCATTCATTTTTTAGGAAACTTTCCTAAACTCTCTCATCCACTTTTTTTTGGAAACTTTCCTAAATTCTCTCATCCATTTTTTTGGAAACTTTCCTAAATTCTCTCATCCATTTTTAGGAAATTTTCCTAAACTCTCTCGTCCATTTTTTGGAAACTCACCTAAAATTCTCTCATCCACTTTAGGAAACTCTCCTATATTCTCTCATCCACTTTAGGAAACTCTCCTATATTTTCTCCTAATTTTTAGGAACACTTCCCTACACTTTCTCCTACATCTCCGTGATTACTCTTGCGGAAGAAGTTGGTGACAATTATTTGGGCTTGAGCAGCATTTATCAACCACCTAATCCAACAGGTAAAGGTATTTGGTAAGATCATTAGAGTGTTTTGAGTGACAAATACGAGAGTTGAGTGATACACGAGTGATGAGCACATACACGTGAGCTTGTGAGGAATCTCCTTTTCTTTGCTAACCATTTTTGCAGGTCACGTAATCATGCCTAGGGGAGTTGCCCCTTACTCATACAGTCAAGAATTCTTGGAGAATGAGCCTCTCAAGAGGAGGGGTTCCAAGCGGCCTACTCCCAAGCACAATTCCATGGAAGATAGTTCACAACGTGAGTTTCGTTCACTCCGGGAGGAGATGGAACGTTACCGTGCTTCGTGTGTATATGAAAGGTATAAACGAGATTGTGATGAATATGAGAAGGAGCGAAGAAGTTTGTGTCGAGCATCTAAATCGAGATCAATTTCAAGCAAACGAGGTTCATCTAAGAAGTGTCTTGACAATCAAGACGAGGAGTTTGAGAATTCTCGAATTGAGTCAAAGCTTCGTGAAGCAAAGAATGAATTCCGAAGTCGGACTAAAGCATTGGTTGATTCTATGATGGAAAGACTTAGCCAAGTGTTGGATTCCCACTTGGAGCAACTTAACCATGTGTCAACCGGTGATAATAAAGGGAAAATTCATCCGAGTCCCTCGTTGACTGAAGAGCCAAATATGAATGAGTTACAACTGAGCCATGCACATGAGCTAGACAATGAAAATCCGAACTCAAGTGCAATGAATGAACAAATGTCCAAGAAGAATAAAGTGGGGAAAGGCGAGAATACTTTGGCCGTATTGATGAGTAAAGAGGAGGAGTTGGCCATGTTCGCAAAAGTTGAAAGTGTGGACGTTTTTGTTTGCTAAAACGCTAACATGTGTTTTGGTTAGTACCTCTTCGTTTGTACAGATTAAACAAAGTCAAGTAGAGTTGGTCATGGCATGTTCCATTCCCACGCCACTTGGACACTTTGCGAGTTTCCATGGAGTTTGTCTTCTAGAAGCTAAATCTCTTTGGTCTCAATTCATGGAACCATGTCAACTCAAACCTGTCCACACCATTGGAGGATTGATTCGAGCTCATCTTAAAGGGGAAATTCTGGATTCTACTGCTTGTTCTCTACCTATGGTTCATTCCTCACCTTTGCCTTGTTTTGAGCATGTTAATAGCACCAAGAAGTGTAAAGGACTAGCACTGGCATCTCAAGTTGAATCAATGGGTGGAAGGAATATTGAAGTGTTAAAGGGAGTTTTCTCATTTAAATCTTGTTCTACACCTTCTTACCACCTAGTTAATAATGTACCCTTAGTTCTTTACCCGATTTCTGAATTGTTTCAAGTTGAAGCTTATTTTGTTTTCATAGGTTGTAACGCTGTCCACAATTTTCCGACTATGGTTAAGGACGTGCAACCCGATTTCGTGCTTATTCCTGCTGAAAGTGGTGCACGTTCATGCTTCTTCCCGCATCCACAAGCTGGCTACCATGAGCTGACTTTACCAACTCCAACTTGCGCAAATTCATGCGATTCGTATGGAGTGCGCGTCACTTCATTGCTGCCACTTATGTCAGGTGACAATATGACAATCCATGGCCGAAAGTTGATTAGAGAGCTTTGGATTGCTACCTGGAAGTTTCGCGAGCCTTACACAAGCTCTTTCCTATCTTGGCGCATGTCCTTGTTTGAGAGCCTCATGACACTGAGCAAACGGCATTTAACTTGGCTCGTGACCTTTCATTTGTTCCCAACGTGGCTGACCTCCAAACGCACTATCGATTTGAGTTGTCATACTACTAACTCTTGTTAGTATCATCCATCCCCATCTAGATTTGAGGACAAATCCTTCTCAAGAGGAGGGGACTAATGTGTGCACGAGCCTCGGCCCACGCAATGACCCAGTCCGAGTCCCATTGGGCCCAGTCACGCGTGAACGGGCCAAGCTCTTCAAAAAATCACTCCAAGTTCTGGTTAGAGTTGTCCAAGACCAACATGGAGTTCACAAAGATATTGAGGCTTGGAGAGAGACAATCGAGCCATTTACACCATGATCCAAGCCCACAAAGAGTCAAGCGGGCCACCAAGAGAATAAGGCCTTAGGCCCCATCAATTAGTTAGCAATTAGTTAATGATTAAGTAAGAGCATGGGCCGACTTTTTCCTTTTCCTAGCCTTTAGGGTTTTAGTCACTTTAGCCTATAAATAGGCTTTCCTTGTAAGGTTTAAGGGTCAGAACTTTTATCAATAAAATTGTCTTATTTTCGTTCCTTCTTCGAAGAAGAGTGTTCGAGCCTTTTACTTGCTTTGGCAAGGGTTTTGAGCAATCTTGCGTCTCGTCCTAGATTGTTCTACCGACCTATCCCGTGGAGAAGCCACCTTCATTGGAGTCGTCGTACTACCGTCTTGAATCCAATCGTGTCGTCCGTTTGGTTCTAGATCCCGCAATTCCAAGCATTGGAAATCCTCGATAGATCCCTGGGCAAACGTGCTACGCGTCTCGAAACAAGTTGATCGAGGAACTTATCAGTTGGCTTCAGAGCTTTGGTAGAGGTATCTTTCGTTATATCCTTATTTTTTCGTCGTTGTGTCGTAGGGTCTTTGTGTTTCGTCCGCTGCCTTGTTAAAAAAAAAAAAAAAGTCGCTGTTCACCGACTGTTCATCGTACTGTTCACCGACACTGTTCATAGTTACTGTTTATCCGAATACAAATCTGTCCAGTCTTGTTGTTTGTGTTATCCAACTTGCTTACTTGGTTTTCAAATCTGGATTTTGGCAAAACTTGTTGGAATTTTGTGAATCTTGAAGAGAACTTGCAATAATCTTGAGCTTCTTGAATTCTTGACCACAATCTTGAAATTTCTGAAGTTCCTAACAACTTCCTTGAAAGTTCTTGAAAGATCTTGGAGTTCTTGGTAGTTATTATTTGTGGACTTCCTTGTTTTGTGTCGTGGTTGATAGTTGTAGTCAAAAAAAAAAAAAAAGAGGAATCGGTTGGCAAGAGAAAAAAAAAAAGGAAGGGAAAGAAAGGGGCAACCGAATTGTTTTGAATAGGGAACCAAATCTGATTTGTGCAATCTTTCTTGGAGTAGAATTTGGAAGTTACCAAAAGTTGTTTCAAGAAGATTACCAAAGGTTGTTTCAAGAAGGTTACCAAAAGTTGTTTCAAGAAGATTACCAAAAGTTGTTTCAAGAAGGTTACCAAAAGTTGTTCAAGAGGAAAAGGATTTTCAAAAGGTTTCCAAAAACTAACTTGTTTCCAAAATCAATTAGGAAACTAAGTAAAGCACTTGGATAACTCTTTGTACTCACTTGGACACTCTCTCTCCTACCTTTTTAGGAAGCTTTCCCAAACTCTCTTATCCATTTTTTTTGGAGACTTTCCTAAATTCTCTCATTCATTTTTTAGGAAACTTTCCTAAACTCTCTCATCCACTTTTTTTTGGAAACTTTCCTAAATTCTCTCATCCATTTTTTTGGAAACTTTCCTAAATTCTCTCATCCATTTTTAGGAAATTTTCCTAAACTCTCTCGTCCATTTTTTGGAAACTCACCTAAAATTCTCTCATCCACTTTAGGAAACTCTCCTATATTCTCTCATCCACTTTAGGAAACTCTCCTATATTTTCTCCTAATTTTTAGGAACACTTCCCTACACTTTCTCCTACATCTCCGTGATTACTCTTGCGGAAGAAGTTGGTGACAATTATTTGGGCTTGAGCAGCATTTATCAACCACCTAATCCAACAGGTAAAGGTATTTGGTAAGATCATTAGAGTGTTTTGAGTGACAAATACGAGAGTTGAGTGATACACGAGTGATGAGCACATACACGTGAGCTTGTGAGGAATCTCCTTTTCTTTGCTAACCATTTTTGCAGGTCACGTAATCATGCCTAGGGGAGTTGCCCCTTACTCATACAGTCAAGAATTCTTGGAGAATGAGCCTCTCAAGAGGAGGGGTTCCAAGCGGCCTACTCCCAAGCACAATTCCATGGAAGATAGTTCACAACGTGAGTTTCGTTCACTCCGGGAGGAGATGGAACGTTACCGTGCTTCGTGTGTATATGAAAGGTATAAACGAGATTGTGATGAATATGAGAAGGAGCGAAGAAGTTTGTGTCGAGCATCTAAATCGAGATCAATTTCAAGCAAACGAGGTTCATCTAAGAAGTGTCTTGACAATCAAGACGAGGAGTTTGAGAATTCTCGAATTGAGTCAAAGCTTCGTGAAGCAAAGAATGAATTCCGAAGTCGGACTAAAGCATTGGTTGATTCTATGATGGAAAGACTTAGCCAAGTGTTGGATTCCCACTTGGAGCAACTTAACCATGTGTCAACCGGTGATAATAAAGGGAAAATTCATCCGAGTCCCTCGTTGACTGAAGAGCCAAATATGAATGAGTTACAACTGAGCCATGCACATGAGCTAGACAATGAAAATCCGAACTCAAGTGCAATGAATGAACAAATGTCCAAGAAGAATAAAGTGGGGAAAGGCGAGAATACTTTGGCCGTATTGATGAGTAAAGAGGAGGAGTTGGCCATGTTCGCAAAAGTTGAAAGTGTGGACGTTTTTGTTTGCTAAAACGCTAACATGTGTTTTGGTTAGTACCTCTTCGTTTGTACAGATTAAACAAAGTCAAGTAGAGTTGGTCATGGCATGTTCCATTCCCACGCCACTTGGACACTTTGCGAGTTTCCATGGAGTTTGTCTTCTAGAAGCTAAATCTCTTTGGTCTCAATTCATGGAACCATGTCAACTCAAACCTGTCCACACCATTGGAGGATTGATTCGAGCTCATCTTAAAGGGGAAATTCTGGATTCTACTGCTTGTTCTCTACCTATGGTTCATTCCTCACCTTTGCCTTGTTTTGAGCATGTTAATAGCACCAAGAAGTGTAAAGGACTAGCACTGGCATCTCAAGTTGAATCAATGGGTGGAAGGAATATTGAAGTGTTAAAGGGAGTTTTCTCATTTAAATCTTGTTCTACACCTTCTTACCACCTAGTTAATAATGTACCCTTAGTTCTTTACCCGATTTCTGAATTGTTTCAAGTTGAAGCTTATTTTGTTTTCATAGGTTGTAACGCTGTCCACAATTTTCCGACTATGGTTAAGGACGTGCAACCCGATTTCGTGCTTATTCCTGCTGAAAGTGGTGCACGTTCATGCTTCTTCCCGCATCCACAAGCTGGCTACCATGAGCTGACTTATTAGAAACAGATGTCAAGTTCAACCAGCAGCAAGTAATTATAGAAAATTCTAAATAAAAAATATAAATCTTTTATTATGTCTTGCTATTTTGGACTTTTTGAGGGACAAAGTCTCCCATTGGTTTCCAAAAATTTTTGAAACAAGTTATAAGCATCTTGAGCCACTTCAGCAATTGTCTATTCAATTTGAGTTGGGATCCCGTGATCTTCCATTTTGGTAACTTGTCTCAAAAGTGGTTTCCACACAGGACTCTGCTACGAAAGATCACAAGGTTCCAGGAATTTATTTATTCATACCTCAAGTTCTTTCCTCTTATGGCTTTGTTAACTTGCACCTCAATGAGCTGCAATAACCTCTTTGAATTTCATTCAGTTTCATGTGTCCTTATCAATCTTAAGTTTCATGTGAGAGAGGTTCAATGACAAGTCTGACATTGGTTTTTCTAAGGATTTCCAAACAAGTAAATAAAGATCTTGGGCACTCCACTCACTGCTAATTGGTATTGAGTTGGCTGTCCAAATGTGTTCATAGGATACCTAGGGAATGCATGAGATGTGATCAGAAGTTCCTCTTTCATTTCCTATATGACAAAAAATATTGGAGACTAGAAAAAAATCCATGATCAAATAGTATGGGCCAGGCATGAATTTCAATGTAGTTCTCTTCCAAATCAAATTAATTTTAATCTAAGTACACAGTTCTACGGTGAGAATGTATACTAGCAGAGATAATTTGAAGAACTAAAGAAGTTTCAGCACACCTACATGGAGCATCTGATTAAATATTCAATTGACATTTGGTTTACTAGAGCAAATATAAATACTACATAAAAGTATGTGTTTACATTTGGTTTAGCATGGTGAGTACTTGTTAATCGAGCGATGTCATTGAGCTGCACTTGAATTTAATTCAGGACCTTTTCACACGCCTTGTAAATTAACCACATTACCGCTTCACATTTCACATTATTTGTGACATCCTAGGCCTATGAAATGTACTAGTGCTTTAACAAGACTTTGGTCCTAACTTATGAAAGATATACTCCATTCGTCTCATTCAATGTCGCATGCATTTTATTTTTGTCCATTTCAAAATACTTGTCATAATTTTAAAAGTCAAAGGAAAAGCCACTGTTTTCAATCTCGTTTCCATACAAATTCCAAGGTAAGAACAGTCAGAAATATATATCCAAGTAAAATTTGGATGGAAGGTAGATCTGGAAACTTTATTTTGTCAGTTCAATGTGTCAAGGACAAAAATTCAATTCTCTTTAACTGTATGCAGCTCTGATCATGACACCTAAAGTAGATGGGAGGAATACTTATGATTGTAGCAAGCTAATTAATTCACATGATTACAAGCAATTTGGAAATATTTGAGCATCAGAATGAGGGACAAGTTTGGGGTCTGAAATCGTCTCTCATAGAAATACTTGTTTATAACATTTTTTTAAAAAAATTAGCTATTTTGGGACCCCAAACTTTTATTTGTGTAGCAGTATCCTACTAAACGCATTAATTTACAGAACACAAACATGGTTCTCTAATGCTTGACACAAAATTAACCTGAAGAAAGTTAGGAAAAAAAAGGCAACTGCTTATTCTGATTATGCTAGATGAGGGCAAATCAAAAAGTAACATCGTATCCTGATTGTGTTAAATGTACAGATAACGTCGATTAATAATAACAGCGATTTCCAAACTCAGGTATCTTTTACTATAGTTCTTTTTTTACTGCATCCTGTTATATGACTATTTCTTATTCTCTCTGCATTACCGTGATAATATTTTCTTTAAAACAAATGGTTAGTCCTTTAAAACAAATAACTAAAAAGAAAAGGATGAAAAAACTTACCAAACCATCACACCAGAAGCTATTGAGAGCTTCACTACGGGCCATATATCCTTAAATGCAGCTGTAGTAAATCCTTTCCATGAGTCAGGGCACCAACCACCAAAGATGTAAGCAAACTCACCAAACACCACAAACCATGAAGAGATACTAAGTGCACCCATTGCACCACCAACTCCCCAGTCTAGCTGGTAGACAAAAAGCCAAGACAAAGGAATATGGATAATGAACTGCAAGATGGATAGCCAAGCGATGACCATGTTCTTTTGCTGTGCTTGTAGATACATTTGGATTGTCAAACTGAAAACAAAGTTGTAGATAAAGGGGATGAACCATAGAGAGGTGTACCCAGCAGCTTGTGCTATATCATCTTTTTCACCAAGCAATCTAAAGATGGATGTTCCAAAGATGAAAACCGGTAGCAAGATACTTAGAGTAATAAAATCAACAATCCATGATCTCTGCAGGTAAATACCCATCATATGTAGCTGTCCTGCACCAAATGCTTGCCCACAAAGAGTTTCTGTCGCACTGGACATTCCAATCTGCAACAACAGCACAATGAAGAAAACTGAAGCAGAACATATGAAGTTTGAGAGGACATAAGATGAGGTATGACTGAAATTGCATTCAAGTGGTTAGCTTCATCAAGTTTAGCACTCATGTAAGACAACCAAAAGAATCACAGTCAAAGCAAAAAGGTTGATTGAAAATCAATGTATGCCTGAGCAATAAAGTTGGATTATGAATCTTCCATTTTGTCACATAACATGAACTCAATGCCATGGGTGCTATCAAAGCTGAGTTCAGCAACTGATAATCATTTAGTGGCACAGCATTGAGAAATACGATGAGGCAAACATGCAGATGATATGAAGCCACACAAACATTATTCATTTTACATGATGCAATATGGAATAATTGTACAAGACGGAAAAAGCAGAGTTCCAATTTAATATCTGTTCATGAATAGTTTTTTGAGCCTGTTCATGAATAGCTAGCAGAGAAAGAGACCTCGGGGTCTAAAATTACATAAAAATGCCCAACCATTTTAAACAAAAAGAAATATCAAAACCAGACACGTACATAATCCACTCAGAAATATCTAAAGGCTCAATACGAAGTATACTTCACCTTCAATAATATTTCCACAGACTACCACCAGTCATACTTTTTCAGGGAAGAATAATCACTCCAGCAAATAGCATCATTAAAGATCAATCCAGCAAATAGCATCATTAAAGATCAATCCAGCAAATAGCATCATTAAAGATCAAAGTGATAACCGCCTGAGAGGAAAATAACTATATAGGACTTTTATTAGTTTCTTTACTCCATTAGGCAAATACACACACGTAAATGCAAACTTCACTGAAAGCTTTTGGATTGAATGCCATATTTGTTAGAAAGAATGCAGCTCAATCTTCAGTTAGAATCATTATTAAGTCTTCTTCTGTCTTTGCCAGATTTCTATGCAAGAACTTTTGCACCCTGTAAGTTCCTTAACAGCCCTATTAAGTGCTTGACAAGATTAAATAAGCAATCTAATTGCTTCCCATCTGCTTCAAAATTGTAACTATTGGTGTTTCCTAGCACTAATCAGTAACTTAATCCTGAAGTAATTACGTTTGGATTACCTGTTTTTAGGGGTGTTTTTGAAAAATTTTACTATAGCAAAGTTTTTATAGTATATTTTGGGATATTTTTAGAAAATATTTTGGAATATTTAAGAGTAGAAGAGTTTTTACAATATATTTTGGGATTTTTTTAAACATTAAAAAAATTTTACACTACTTTTTAGAGTACTTTTTAAAAATTTTATTTTGAAAAACTAATTTTTCAAAAACTCTTGAATCCAAACAGAGCACATGCCTTGTGATTTTTATAACACTATCTCATAGTCCCTCCTAAATTCCCTTAAACTGGTCAATTAACGATTTTCTTTCAAAACATCTCAAAATTATGCCAGCTAAAATTATTTCGGAAACATTTCTAAAAGCCAAGATATTCTTGATTGTTTGCCTCTACGTTTCGATTCAGTTCAAGTTTTTTTTTTCAAATTTTAATGCATTAATCTTAACTGAAATCTTCTTGATTTATTTTCCATTTAATAGGCAATAACAATAAACCATGTTACAAAATGGTTTCCTTGACCAATTGTACCTCCATAGAGCTCTAGTGTCTTCAATGTTTGGTTTGTCAATTATCCGTCAATGTGTATTGTCGCAATTATGTAGTCATTCCTTCAATATACTTGATTATGAGCTTTATATGCAGCAACTCCAACCAAAGACCAGTGTTCTTAGACTCCAACTAGATCAACCGATCAAGCTGGTCGAAAGCCGATCCGAATCAAATCAAATACTCAGAAATAATGAATGAATTCGGTCAAATCTGGGTTTTATTTGACCAGTGAACCAATAGAACTCGATTAAACCCGGTTTTTCCCCTACCCCCTTTTTTGCCTAATTTTTTAAAAAAAACTTTAACACTTGAGTTTGTCTTGACCCATGGACTGCCGATTAAACAACCAAAAAAGACCAAAAAATCTGGAAAAATTAAACAAACCCAACAAAGTGAATAAACGAATCTCCTCTTTTTCATTTTTAAGAACCTTAACCCTAGCTCCTCCACTGCTGCTTCCCAACAGGATTCTCCATCGCCACCACTCCCCAATAGGGCCGCCGCCGCACCTCTGATAATTTTCGGACTTCAAGCATCTACCACCAGCAGCTCCTTCGGACTTCAAGCTCAAGGCTCAAGCCAACATTTCAAATTGGTAATTTTCACCATTTTTCTTACACGGGGACCGGTATTTGATTGCAGCTTTTCCTTTTTTTCTATAATTTTTTTCTTACGACTGGAATTGATATGAACTTAAAATATTTTGTCTATTCTATTTTCACAGCTAAGGTAATTTTTTGCTTTCACTATCAATTTTGATACAGTAGTATTTAATAGTAATTGATACCCGATGATTTCCATACTTAGGGTGCGTTTGAAAAATTGAAGTTTGAAAACTGAAAGTCCAAAATCTGAATCCATTAACTTATTAAATTGTTAAGTACCAAATTTGATACATTTGAGTATATATCACATTAAGTGATAAGTGAATAGGTTATCATTTATTTTTTAAAGTAAATTTTGCCCAAGAAATTCAGTGTTACTTAATTAATTCAGATGTTCAAGTTTTAGTTATCAAGCACGTCTAAACATGTTAAAATCTAAACCCATTAACTTTAAGCGCTGAATTGGGTTATCAAATAAAGCCTTAAACACAGTTACTAGAACCTTTACTTGAATATTGAGATTTTGATTACCAAATTTATTGTGCTGTTTTTCTTTCATTCTGTCTTCTAATGCTTAACATTAATGCTTGCAAATGACAAAACCTCTATGTATATTCATTGTTTTGGGTTGTTGTATGCTTTCATTGTTCTTTGATTATAGGATGCTTACCGTTGTGTGTAGCATTTACACTAAAGGTATAGAAAAATCCACCATTTTCTTTACCACAACAAGTTATTATGTAGAAGAAAGGCAAACCAGCAGGGCAATTAGAAGTATGACAGTGGAATTGAGACATGAACTTGTAGAAAAGGTACTCTTACTTCTCAGTCAATTTCAGCTCTTGGGAAATTGTTCTTTAGTATCATAAAACTGTTGTACATGAATGTGTCATGGCAAAAATTTTATGAAAAATTAACAGAATATATCTCATAAATTCATAATAAGTATTCTGGATGCAATATAGAAAACATCACATTTTTATTTGGATTTATATTTGTCAAAGATTGAACATGTATGAGATTTCTATTTTATGAATTTAGTGAATTGGATATGGATTTGGATTTTTAGATTCTTGGTTATATTTTGTAAATTTGATTTGTAGGAAAAATGAATGTGTGTGTATGTGTGTGTGGCGTATTTATGATGTCATCCAATTTGACCATGGGTCGAATCCATTGATCCCTAACCCTTGAACTCAATCGAGTCAATACCTAGCCCGAGTCGGAAATTATAGACAAAAACCATGCCTCCAGATGGCTAATAATTTCTACAAGAATAGGCATAACAGCAAAAGCATCGGAACTATGAACATATTGTGGATGCCTACGGTAAAATGGCAGTTACATTTGGGTTTGTATTTCATACTCCTCTTTCATATGCTCCATCTACTGAATTCTCAATTTCTTATCACGCTACATACAAAGAGGGAAATACTGAACAAATAATGTCTTGCTAATTGATTGCTAACTTTCAGAAGAAATGAAATGAAAGCATATTCAAACTGCCACCAAATGCAAGACCAGTAATCAATTAGTTTTGATGAGATTACTTGTCCTTTGGTGGAAGGAAGAATAAAATTCGAAATCTGATGAGTTCCAGTTAGTGATACCCTATTGCTCTTTTTCCTTCAGACTGTGTGACAGGAGATCTAAGGAATTCTCAAAGTGAAACATTTTGAAGATGCTGGAAACACTATATGTTTGTGCTTGTTTATTAGCATGTACATTTGTAAGTATATAGATTACAGAACACATGACAAGTTTATAACATTGAACCATTCATTCTGTGTGTACATAACAATTCGTTGCAGCTGGTTTATTTGTCTTAGTTACAGTTTATATTCACCTTTCACACCTTGCAAAACTTCTTAATCAAGATGAAGCAATCACTTGGTGCATAGAGTTCAGGTATTAGCAATCTTGAGAATTTACAACCCAGAGAAACTTTTAATGGTCAAAATCCAACATATATAACAACTGCAAGGAGTTGGTGAACATACCAGTATTCCATTTACAAACCGCACGCTGAGAGTTTGTACAAGAGCATAACCAGCAAGATCCAATTCACTAATGTGTCCGACAAATGATTGTGTCACCACTATGCACCCAAATGAAGACACTCGTGCGAGAATACCAGGCAATGCAACCTTCCATATCTTCTTGGATTCATCAGCAATCCGTCCTTTCAAATTAACAACCTCTTCTTTTCCTGAGCTAAGCAGCCTCTCTTGTAGCCCATTGTCCATGGCTCTGTAAGCAAGATGGTATTAAAGAAGCAAATTAATCATCTTGTACTATTGATGACAAAGATCTAAGTTCGGACATATAATTCACAGTTTTCACTCGCAATGGAAATTTGATTGCGCACCCACGATCATAACAGTTTGGAACTTAAGAAGCAAGCACATAATGATTTGACTAGTCATTGTCAACAAATACTAATTAGAAGATTTCCAAGGAATGGTTCCACATTATCAGCTAACCAAGTTTGGCTACCTTGTCTGTAATTTCACCAATCTAAGACACCCCGTCAATCATCTTCTTTCCGGTCTAAATACCATTATCAAAGAAACATATTTCTGAGTTGTTTTCAGATGTTGCATTCAAGTATTTTAAACCACTAACAGCACCAAAATTGCTATGCAGCCTCCAAACTCAAGTATGTAAAGGCTGCTACTCCTTTTTGAATAGGCTAAACTGGAAGCATAAAATTCTGATAGAAAGATCTAATACAGCATATTTTTAGAGGGATGCACGTGCTAGAAATATGAACTCTTTGAGTAGTAGATAAATAGATTCCTGGCAATTATGAAACATTTATCTCCGAAACAATTTGGAAGCACAAAAAATTGAAAGGAATGGCTGTCGAAAAATGATTCCTATCTAGTCACTGGATAATGTCTTTTTAAGAAAAGTAAAAAGGGAAACGCAAAAGAGAACTCCAAGCTAACCACCATAAAAAGTTGCTGCACATGGAAAAGAAGAAAAATATATTGAAAAAGCACAATGACAAAAGTGTGTGTTAGTGTTGCTTACACATTCCTTTAATTATCAAAATCTATTTAAAAAACCTTACATACTTAGATTCAATATTTCACTTTTACCTTTTTCTTTTTTTCTTCTTTTTTTAAGGCTTAAATATAGACCATTGCATATAATACTTAATTATCATCAGTTTATTATAAGAAATTGAAAATTATATATTTAGTAAACTTACATAATTTCTTTTTTACCAACAATTGATGCATTTATAACATTTAATTAACAATTATGCATACTAAGAAATTATTAATTAGAAATAAAATACTTAATATTTTTAGTAAAATATATTCATTTCATTATTGTCCAAATTCGTATATAGTAATAGGAAAGAAGGATGAGGAAAACAAATCTAAAAATTTAAAAAATTTTAAAAAAAAAAAAAAAAAAGTGCATTGGACTCTTAATCATTGAGCGTAATTTGTATGTGTTGCCAATACAAGGAATAATTTGCTGCTAACACTTAATTAGAAAAGTCAAATTGTAATTAAACCTTAAAAAATTAGAAATATAAATAGTATTGGCAAACTTTGAGTCTTATATTCGCTTTTCTTAAGATGTTATTTACCTCTACCATAATCTGCTTAAAAAAAAAATTACCTCTACCTTAGTCAAATTAGCCATGGGATAGCATCATTAACGATTTACAAGTATGATTAAGGAATAAAGTTTTCTTAGCTCAGAACCACTTTTGATTTTTTGCCATCCATGCTATACTTTTAGTAGAAATAATAACGAAGATTTAAAAAATAAAACAAAGGTGCACCTACACTGCCCAAAGGCAGAGGAATATAGATGGGCCCAGCAAATTTATTGCCAAAACGATGGTCTATGCTAGAATGAATAGACTCTGGCCCAGAGCAGTCTCAATCATCATTCAGGAAAATTCAAAAGTAATAATTATTACGTCTCCAGACAGCAAAGACAGCAAAAGGATGAGATAATTCATGACCAATTGCCCGATGCAAAATGTTCAAAGAAAAGAAATTCTTTCAAAAAATGAAGATGCTATGGACTAAAAAAATTTTATATCATTTCAGAATAATTATTTGACAGGTCTAATAATTATTCTAAAATCGATAAAAGAGTTCGAACATACAAGAATTAATAGAAGAGCTCGAACTTTTCTATTAATCCTGTACTAATTATTAAACATGTCAAGTAATTATTCTTCACCAATATAAAATTTCCCGACGTACCAAGAGACTTGTGCCCTTCTACATAATATAATAATATAGTGGCCGTCCATTCCCATTTATTGCATAGACAGGTCACGTTACATCTAGCCAACTGTCACCCAAGCTTTTAACCCAACCCCTTTATGTAGGATTCTAGCTGGATATGCACATTTTTCTGGGTGGTTAGGTAAGTGAATTATGTGGAATGTGCAAACAGAATATGAGAATAGTATAAAAGCTCAACTGAGCCATCTGAACATTGAGCAGCAAATTCCTTCAGTTTATTTATTTAGACATTGTTTTCAAAAAGGGATTAAAAACTCAATAGGTCCCACGATGTGAATGAGCACGTGGAGAACTGATGCCATTCTAATAATTGTTCATATTTTGTATCAAATTGTTGATTAAGGTATAGTATTGTGTGCAAACAATAAAAATGTACGATTATTACCAAACACCATTGCAATTGAAATCGGTTTTATAGCTAAATTATGCAAATGGGTATTTTTTGGATAGCTACATATAGTTATGCGTAGTTACTGACATAACTTAAAAATTCTAATTAAAATGTACCCAAATAGGTTTCGAATAAAAATTAAAAAGAAGAAACTTTTTTTTTTTTTTTGAAAATGATAGAATTATTTTACCCCTTATTATGAAAGTGAAAAAGGTATTTCACGAAATATACAATTTAACAATATAAACTTCCTTAGACTTTATATAAAAAGAATAATATGGATATAGACATACCGATATTTTAGGTTGTTTTCTTCGATATTTTTTAGTACAACATTTACAATCTGAGAAAAATGAGAAAACAGAAATTAAGCAATCATGAGACTTGAAAATATCTTCCAAGTATAAATTTGATTCAAGAGAGCAATTAATATTGTAGGACGAACAAAAAAGTAAGATAATTATTACAACTTATCACAAAGCAAAAATTAGCACATCAAATCAAATGGAAAAGGGCTAGAATAAAAGCGGAATCCAATGGAAAAGGGCTAGAATATCAACATTTATAGGGTACAAAATAATTGAACCCAGCAAAAATAATTTATGAAGTGAAAAAAAAAAAGAAAAAGAAAATGGCACGATTAAATTTGCCAATGCCTGCAGGACTGTTAGAATTCATCTACCTAACTTCAGTGGTAACACAAAAGAATAAGCCAACCAAACTTTGATCGCTAACGTCCAAGACAGGGGCGGAGCCAGAAAAAAATCTTAGTGGAGGCAAAAATAACACTAAAATTTTTTATCTACTCTTTTTCTAATTTTTTAAGCAAAAAAAAAAAAAGTCTCATGCATAAAATCACAATTTCACAAGTTAAAATATTTATCAAATAACTCATTTATTAGTTATTACATTAACTAATCAATTTTCAAATTTCTTTAAAATAGTAATAGTCTCATGCTTTAGAAATATATTTGCAAACAAACTTAAAATAATAATAATAAGAAGCAATTGTACGTTTAGAACATGATTTTGACGGTCTCCTAAAGTTGGTGGAAAGAGCTACAAAATGTGGCGGACCCAAGTCCTAGAAGATCAATTGATTCTTGCAATCTCTAAATAGGATGAAGTGATCAAGAGAAAGAGTAACAAACTTTGGTTGTGGAAAAAAAAATGGCTCTCGTATGTATGTTGGGGAGTGGGGACAACCAAGAGCCAGATGAGGAAAGGGAAATTGGGGAATGTGGACAAAGGAAGTAAATAATAATTGGATGAAATGATAAAAAGAAAAAGTAGTTGGCTTGAATGTGGAAGAAGAGGAACCGGGTGTGAAAGGAAATGGGGGACCACAGGAGTAAAGGGATGACTGATATAATTGGTACTTGACCCTGTTGGTGGAAAAATGGGAACTAGAGGAGGAAAGTGAATTATATAAATTTTATGACCCATTCTTTCATATTTTTTCTAAAAAAAATTCTAGAGGCACCTTTAAAATTATGTTAAAATTGTAGATGTATTATAGGAATTTAAGAGGGGCAGTGGGGGCCGTGCCCCAGTGCCTCCACTCTAAATCCGCCCCTGGTCCAAGATGCCAATGTTGAACTACATTTCTGGATTCATGAAGGCCACGTCTCTCTCATCAATGCACGTGAGACACGACCATAAATCTACACAATACAAAATTGCTAGTTGGCAAGAAATGATTACTGAACCACTGAACTTCGTCTCAGTAAGTAACCACAATCCTTCTCTAACTGTAGATCCAGACTTCGAACCCATTTACAATAAAATAAAATAAATTTAAATAAAGTGTCAAAGCACCTTTTGATCTAGTAGATCTTATACAGCCTAAAGATAGATCCTTTTATACCAAAAATAGATTAGGTTATGCAGGGGAAAAAATGGTATAATATTGCTACCGTCAATTTAACTCGTAACAAACCAAATCAATTCGGTCGACACAATTGTTCCTTCTGAAAAAGTGCGAAACCTACACGTAATTGATTAAGCAATGCATACGTCCATTATAGGAAACTTTTGTCAGCAAATTTGAGGACCTGGTTCCTCTGCGGCGGCTGGCAAAGAAAAACCGCAGAGGAATTGCATTGGGCTATGGACGGTTGGAATTCGGGTCGTAACAATTTTGCTCGATCTCAACCACTCATTTGAAAATAAATAGATTTTCAATAAACGATTGAGATTGAACCAGATAAAATTATGATTTATCAACATTTTCATTCATTTGTCGTGAAGGATTCCGTGGTACAAAAAATCAAAAATGACAGCTCCTTTAAACTTTTCTTGACTTCCTACTTTTCCAACTTTTAACTTGTAGAAAATTTTGTTTTTCTTCCTCATCTTCTCTCAAATTCTTTTATTGTAATTAAAAAAGCACACAAAAGAATATTAAAAAGCCAAAATTTGTCGGAGTCCATTTTCAGGTGAATTGAAATTTAATTTTATAAAATTTCGGAGGATACAAATTTAATTATCAGCTTGTTCAAGAAACTCAGATGATTTCTTCCCGGTCATCCTCTAAGACCAGTAAATAGGCCCAATAAAGCAGAAAAGAGAAAGAAACATAAAATCAAAGAGCTTTTGTTGAAGCCAGAAGTAGATAAAGAAATGTTATCCAAGAAACATGCAAAGAAAACTCAAAAAAGGAAAAAAAAAAAAAAAAAAAAAAAAAAAAAAAAAAAGGTATGCGCAGGCTCTAAACACAGCAAAATATTGGAATAAACGCCATCAGAGAAAAGAAAGAGAGAAACTTACTTGAGTCTTTGTAGTGGTATCTACTATCCACTTGATCAGCTGCTTCAACAACCCCTAAAGCTGCTGCTTGGGAGAAGAAGAAGAAGAAGAAGAAGCAGAGGAAGAAGGAGAGAGTTGGGAGACTCTAAGTCTCTAACACAGTTCAAAAGAGGTAGTAGTAATACTGAATATGTAGAAACTAGTACAAGAAATAGACGAGAAGCAGGACAGGTGGTTTTGGTGGTAATAGGGCAGCTGGTGGCACGTTTTGTACGGGTTTCGCAGGGACACGTGGAAGCTTACTGTCAACAACTACCATGGGGAGGGAGGGAGTGATTGACCGCGAAGACCAAAATACAGCCACCAAAGGTAGGTGACAAAAAGGGGGAAAAAATAAAAAGGTAAGTGAAATTGAGCAAGGCACAAAGGTTAATTAGATTTACCTCCCCCGATGTTTAATCAAACTACCGGGTGAGACGCACCCAATACGTGTGCAACTATCGGACGAGTAGTGTTATTTTTTGTGGAAAAGTAGTAAAAAAAATAGCTCAGCTGTTTTAAAAGCGGTAGTTTTTAAACTAGGAAAGTGATAATTAATTCAAAAGAAGCAGAGTGGTGATAGACAGGTGGATAGTTAAAAGGGATAATTTCAGAAACCTTCTTTGAGTTTTTGAATATTTCACTAGTTTCTCTTCAAATTTTAAAAATTATACTAATTACTTTTGAAATTAATTATCTTATAACATTTAGATTCAACTAGTAATTAAAAAGCAATATTAAGAGAGAGAAAATAATATGATTTCATCATTGCCCCTAATCTACTACATTATTTAGTTAATTTAATATTAGGGGTGGCAATTCGGGTCCAAATCAGGTTGGCGGGTCGGGTTCTGACCTGACTTGTTAGAAAATCTGTTGACCCGAACCCGACTCGCCAACCCGTGACGGGTCAGATATGCTGACCCGAACCCGAAAATTTCAGGTTGGCGGGTCAACCCGAAATGACCCAAAACTTAATTTTAATTTATTAATTTATAACTGTAATTTCTAATAAAATCAATTTCTCACAAAACTAATTACATAATCAAGTAATAAAAATTTAAATAAATAATTCCAAACCAAATCTAAAATAAATTAAATACCGTAAAAGTGTTTTATCCCAAACAAAATATAAAATAAATTAAAACGATATAAAAGTAAAAAATAATATAATATATTATTTGTCCAAATATAATAATTTCAACTTCACACAAATTAAATAAATTCATTTAGGATTAAGTAATTAATGCCTTTGAAAAAAAGAATAACTTAGTTTAGTTAGATAAAATTATTTTTATGTTTATTAAATTATTTTTAATTTGTAAACGGATCATATCAGGTCACCACGGCTTGACCCGAAATCGACCTGTTTTTTTTTTCGAATTCATCGGGTTCAACCCGATTCTGACCCGAATTCCCGAAATCTCAACTAAAACCCATTAATTTCGTGTTAGATTCGTGTCGTGTTTTCAGGTCGTATCGAAAATTGCCACCCCTATTTAATACCAACACACACATTAAAGAAAAACACTAAGTTTGTGGTTTATCGTTAGGGATCAAATCACATATAATATCAAAAAATAATATATCATTCTATATTTTTTACTTAATGTAAGATCCAAATTATTTTTTTAAGTTATAAATCCATTGTCAAACATGATCAACAACAAATAATAATAAAAATTTGCAATTGAGACATTACAAAGAGTGAACTTTAACATCATAAATATCTTTGTCAACATATTAAGATTAGTTGCTGAAAATTTTTATGATCTTAAAGCTTGCCTTTGTAATGTTTTGGTTGCAGATTTTTTGATCATTTGTTACTGGTCATGATTGACAATAGGTATGTAATTGAAAAGTGTAATTTGAATCTTATATTAAGGAAAATGTATAGAATGATATACTTATTTTTTGATGTTATATGTGATTTGATTCCTAATAATAAACAGCAAATTCTAGCTTTTTTCTTAATGTGTACGCTGGTATTAGATTAAATAAATAATACAGTAAATGAGGGACGATAGTGGAATCATATTATCTTATCTCTCCTAATATCACTTTTTAATTGTTGGTTAGATCTAAATGTTATAAGATAATAAACCTTGAAGGGTGTAGAGAAGGATGAGATGTTAAAAAAATGATGTAATTGATTTTAGAAATAAGTAATAATAGTAGATTAGATGATACACAAAATGACACAATTTGTTTACATCAAACCCTTCCTTCCTGGTTTATATATAATAAGATTATTAAATATACTTTTGTGGTTTAAGTAAGGGTGTGCTTGGATAGGAAGATTAGTTAAAATATTATTTAAAATAATTACTATTGTACTTTTTGTAATGTGATGCATGTGAGATAAAATATGATAAAAAATGTGTATTAGAAAATGTATTTGCGGTGCAAGCAATTAATTTTTGACAAATAATCCTTATACAAACACACCCTAAAGTACATCTACCCTTGATGGTAGCCATGATGGAAGCCATGAAATGACAAAAATGCAATTTTCCGTAGAGGGTTTTTTAACTGAATATAGGATTCCGAAGCTTGAAAAATAAACAATCTAGTCTTTGAGTTGCTAATTGTTTATAAAAGCCATCCATTAAAATTCATCCAGAAAATCTTGAACAAAATTTAAATGAAAACAGTCAACTGGTAACACCGTTAGAAAACGAAAAAACAACACGAAATGGCAAAAAAAAAAAAAAAACAAGTAAAACTCTCCCTCTCATCTACATTTCTTTGATTTTGCCTTATTTCAACTCTGCATACTTTCTCAACCGACATTTTCAGTAAAAAATCAACCATTATATCCAGATTTAGAATTGAATATAGAACAAGAAAATTTAGCAAGATTATGCGTAACAATAGGACTTGGTATTTTGATTCAAAGATGGTCTCTTTTGAAATTTGAATTTTTATGTTAATTTGAACATTTTATTAAAAATTTTTGTGGACATAAGTTCGACTTGATATAGAGAAGGTCTATTTGATAATTGTCTGAGTATTCAAAACGTAAGACCGTAATAAGACGCTCCATCCTTTGATTTACTTTATTTAATAAAAGTTGGGTTGGCACCCAACCTCTTGTCAGGCTTGCTAATTAAAAAAAAAACGTAAGATTGTGATTCAACAAACCACAAGATTTATTTTCTAATTTTTATAAACTTCAAAGGTGATAAATGTAATTGACTTAAATTGCAAAAGAGTACTATGGGGTTTTAAAACATGCTAGTGGGTTGGGCACACATTATGTGTGTGCTTATTTTAGAAAAAAGAAAATAATAAAAAAGATATCGAATAAAAAATTAGTTAGAGGGATTTTTGGGAGGTGATGCAATGTTCATAAGTGGAGTAATTAATTAGGGACTGCTTGGTTAAAGGGTTTGGAAATCATAGAATGAAATAAATCCCTTATTTGTTGCTTGGGTTAAGCCTATTGGAATGCAATCTTTGGAATCATTTCTAAAAAAATCGGACTTATCCCATTCCCGAACAAATTGGGAGGTTTTAGACAAAACGCTCAACTGATTCCCTCAGACAATATTTATGACGGGTCTACCTTTTTTTTTCTCCATCATACGCAGCACCTTCTGTTCTTTTTCTTCATCAGATTTCCTATCTCTTCTTCTTCATTTCTTATCCAAAATTTCTTCTCCTTTGCCTCTGCAATTTTCTTCTCCGTATGCAAGCTTTTCTCTTCCTTCTTCTCTGTTTTTTCAGGTTACTCACTGGCTAGCTAAAAATAAAAAAGAAAAAAAGGGAATCTGACACAATAACACTAACTGGACCAAAATGCTATGCTTTGGACCCATCACCTTCTCACTTTTATTCCACTCACGCTACTCACTGTGTTTTCTTGAATTACGCATTCAATGGAAGCTCAGAAACAAAGAGTCAATCGATTCTTGATATTTTGATTATTTGATCTGTGAATACTGGTATAGTTTGGGTGGGCTTCTGGTTACCTTGTACCTATTTGTAAAATTGTTTGCCTGAATACCTTTCAGTTTCATAGTTATGGGCATTAAATACAAAACCTGCCAGTTTCCCATAAAGAGCTGGTATGTTATGGGCAATTTCTTTTTTTTTTTTTTAACTTTCACATATTTAATTTATGTTAAATACAAAACATACTAGTTTTCCTTTGGGCGCTATTTAACCAATTTTTCCCATAAAGATTTGGTATGTTTTCCATAAAAAACTAGTACAAAACATACTATAAAACCTGCCAGTTTCCCATAAAGAGCTAGTATGTTGTGCGCTATTTAACCAATTTTTCATATTTAAACAAATTTATGAAAATTAAAATAACGTATTTGAAAGTGACGTTTTTATTTGGAAGAACGCATTCCTTGGATGCATTTTTCACCCTTTGGGAAGAGACTCAAAAATTGCCACCCTTTGGGAAGTTAATTTAAAAACTCCCTCTTTTTGGAAAATTTACTCCTTGTTAATGCACCCACTATATTTATTTTCTGGTATTAATTTTTTTTATGGTTTATGATTTTCTTATGTTTTATCAAAAAGTTAATAACTATTGTAGTTACAATTATGGAGATATTAATTTGTCGTATGTGTAATTCTTTTGTTTTTATAGGGGTAAATTTGGAATTCAATTGCATTTCATTCCGAAACACTCATCAAACCAAACATCAGGAATTAGAATGATGCTAATTCCAATGTATGAATCAAGCTAGATATTGGAATGAAAAGTTTAATTCAAAAACCAGAGCCTATGATTCCATTTCCATTTTCGATTCCAATATATGAAACAAGCACCCCCTTAGTTAATCGAGAAGTGTAATGATAATTATGTAGCGGTAGTTATGTAAGAGTGTGCACTTTTTCAAATACGACGTGGATAGATAATCATAAATATTGAAAGAATATTTTTGGAAGGATAAATATTAACACTTTTTGTTATACATCAAGCCCTACTCATGCTTTATTATATAGTAAGATAGTAAGATATTACGCTTACTTAAGCCAACTTTTGTGGCAATAGGTTGACGTGAGAAGCCTATATGTTGGCATTCGAGGGGTTTATTGCAATTCTGTTAAACCATTGGCTAGTTTTGTAATATGGTCAAATCTTAAGAAAGATAAGTGTACTTAACCGGAAATAAAATCAGTGCGTCCTACTAATTTTGTGTACAGTGTGACGATTGAATGGAAATAATGGTTCTAATATTTTGTCCTATGACATTAAAAGAAAAATGTTATTGGAAAATGAAACAATACAAATAATAAATGCTTGAAAGCTTTTTATAGAAGGACTAAAAACTGGTTGCTTTTTTTCGGTTATATACTTCCATAGTTAGTTATCAATTGTCGGTTTGCAAGACTAAATCGGGATATCCCTTAAAAAAATAGCCTAAAGTAGGATATATTTCTCAATTTGAAGTATCAACTTGGAATGAGTTCTTAAATTTTGGAAGATCAAGTAGGAAGAGTTTTTTAGTTTGATGAACCAATTTATAATTTGGCTATCCAACCATTTTAATTTGATGGTACACAATTTACTTTTTAAAGAAGTAATAGTAATTTTTTCACAATGAAATATATTTTCTTCTAGAAGAATAAAACAGATAGGAGTATAATTTTTCAAGAGACTTTGTGAGTAGAATAAAATATTTATTTTCAAAGTGTGGGTAATGTTTCACTTCAGATATGTTTTGTAAATTAAAGCTCAAAATAGGAACAAGGGTCAATTACAATTTATCCTCTGAGGTATACCTTAATTCTCACTTTACCTCCCTAACCTTTATTTTGTGTCACTTAACCTTCTAAGTGACAAAAATATCCCTCTACTATGTTGATTTTTTTTTTCCTTTGTAGGTATTTCTTTTCTTTTTTTTATTCCAAATTATTTTTTTAAAACTTTTATTTTTAAGTAAATAAAAATTTTTTCTAAGAAAAAATTTATGATGTACATTGTCTAATTTGTAAAATTGAAGAAACTATGTATATTTTTTATAAATCAATTTAATCTATTCTCCACTTTAAGGAATTAAAAAAAATTGTATTCTATTGTCTTATAACTAGACAATTCAAAGTCAATTACTCATTTTCACAATCGCATATTTACATGTCAAATGTTGGACTCTCTTGTTGTTGCTTTTCCTCTAATGAATTATTGCTTATTAGGATCTTTTCTTTGTCCTTTTTTTTTTGAAACTACTCAATTTCTAGGGTATTCCTTAATATATGGACTAATTTTATATGAAACATTACCACTACCAATTAGAGTGGTCGAAATCAATCCATAGGTAAAAAATTCAATGTTTAAAAGGAGTAGAAAATTTGAAATAAAACTTAGGATAATATATGGGCATTTTTGTCTCTTATGGGATTAAATAATAAAAATAAAGATTAAAATAAAAATCAAGGTATACTCTAGGGTAATTAACCCTAGAAACAATTTAAACACGCAGCACAGATTTAGCCTTGTGCCGAATCCTTTAGCTTAGAAGTCCTTTTCATGACTCGTAAAACGCTAGTTTTAGTGATTGCACAATCTTATTACAGTCAATAATAAATTAAATCACGTGATTTGCCTGGTTTGTTAACTGTAGCTCCTACTACAAGCTATGAAGGTCCTTATCGGTAAGTTTCTTCCCTTGTGGTTTAGAAAACGATGCATACCCATAAGTTGTTGTTCCTTTTATTTCTTTGAGGAGCAACTTGTTTCTTCTTAAACACCAGAAAAAAACAAAGTACAAACAAAAAAAATTATTTTGAGGTTGTGTGACACAGCAGCTTCCTACTTTGAAGATGAGGAGAAGGAAAATAAAATTGAAAACAGAGTTAATGACAAAAGGCAAAGCATATGCATGTATAATTTTGAGATAATATTAGAAACCTCCTTGAGCTTTCTTACAATATAACTCAGTACCCTTAAACTTTTAAAAATATCAGTGACCTCCCCTATTTTTAAGTTCTTGTAACATTTTAAACCCAATTTAAAATGTATGAGTAAATACTCATTTTGAAGGAGGGAAGATAATTCTTTCCATGCTTTCTCTTTGTTGTCCCACTATTTCGCAAAATTGTAAGCATATTCATCAAAGACAAAAAGTGTGAAGGTGTAACTCTGAAGAGACAAAATACGGCAACAGTAATCATAAGCACTATATTTATTTAAAGTACAAACAAACAACTAAAACTTTACTAAAGATGTTTTCAATCTGCAAAAGAAATTTTTTCCTCTAGGATTCATTTAGTTGGTAGTTTAATGGCGCACAATAAAGAATGGACCCAGTATTGTTTTTTTTTTAAGATGGGGTAAGTTAAAAGTGGTGAGTTACAACAAAGGGTAGATGTAGAAGTGCCGGAACTCAGAGGGTAAGTGGTGAGTTAAAACTTCAATATTGGACCCAACTTTATTTTTATTGTGTATCCTTAGGGCACCAGATAGGAAAAGAAATTAAAAATTAATGTAAAGGTGTTTTGGATGAATTTAGGAGTTTCGTAAATTATTTAAAAATCTTAAAACTTTTGTTCTCCAGATAGACGGCTTGAGTATCACAAAAAGACAAAGTGCTTAAAATTATAATATCCATAAAGGGTGTTTTCAAGGATGTATTTGAAAAACAACACTGTAGTATTGTATTTTAAAAACTTTTTACTTTAGATGGGTCCGTATGTATTAAATACCTTTGAAAATGTATTTTAGGATTTTATTTAAATTTAAAATTTTATTAGGGTATTGTTAAAATTTTATTCATTTTTCACCACTATCCACCATTGTCCCTCCCTGCCTTCCTCCTCCTCTCTCCTTTCTCTTCATCTTCGTCTACTCCTCTTCTTTCTTCTCCTCCCTCTCTAGGCATAGAGAGGGGAAGGGAGGGGAAAAAAGACCAGAGGAGTGAGGAGGTGGAAGGAGGGAGGGAAGGCCGAGAAAGAGGGGGGAGGAAGAAGGAATGAGAAGGATGAAAAGAAAGAGAAGAAATAAAGAAGGGAGAGGGGCGGTGTTGGCAATGGAGGAGGAAGAAAGGGAAGGGTGGTGGCGGTATTGTATTCTGGAAACAATATGTTGAAACCTACTACACCGGATTATATTCCATGGGGGTACAAATCATCTTAAAGAGAGTGACTTATTATGCGCCTCAACCTATGCCAAATATACTTTAACGGTACAAATTCTTTGTATTTTTTCCATGCAATATTGAGTTAAAGAGAATCTTGTTTGTTCTTTTAATTAAATATAATTTAATTTGGGAAATTGTTCGAGTTAATGTATATATTTTGACATAGAAGCAACCATATATATTTGTTTGTTATCAAAATTAAAGGACCACGAGAAAAGCGCAATTTTGGAAGAATATTATCTTCTCTCTCTCAAAATGAATATTTTAATTATGCATTATGAAATAAGTTTAGAATGTTACAAAAAGCTAAATCTAGGGAAGGCTAGTGATATTTTTGAAAATTCAAGAATGTTAAGTGATATTGTCTCAATATTCTCGTTTTTGTATATTTGACTCCGTGAGCAAGGTGGTGAAATACCAATTAAAAGCCCATTTATACCCGTTGCACATTTTTTTATCTGACATTATGACTGAAGGTGCATGAAGTTTAATCAAAGATATGCCATAAAATGTCAATTTTCTCAGTGTGTTTAATTTAAAGGGGCAAAGTGGGTGGGTGTGCAAACCAAAGTTGTAATATGTCCATACTTGAAATTTCAGGGAGCAAAGTGAAATTTGAAAAGAATTTACGGGATGCAAAGTGGAATTAGTAAGTTCATATTTTGGAATTGTGGTTTGTCATTTATGTGATGGCTCTAGAATTTGTCTACCCATGACATAAGATTAAAGAACATATTCAATAATATTTCTTTAATTGTTCTGTTCTAACCATTAGCTCATTACTCACTAGTGGGCTCAAGTGCTAGACCTGAGACAGAACTGGCTTGAGTTTTCATAGCAGAAGTCGAAACAACAAAAATGGTCAGTGCAGAGGCCCCACTCTGAGCCTAGACCATAGTTATTAAACCCGGCCCGGAGGGGAACCCGGCGAAAGAGGTGGGTGAACGGGTTACTGGTTCAACCAGTGGGTGAGTGGTTCAACCGGTGGGTCACGAAATATATTTAAATATTATATTTTATAATTTTTGATATGATTAAAACTATAATAAATTATGTCATAGTAAATGCTCAATTAGTCTAATTTATTATAGCATCATTAATTCTTATAAGAATTAACAAAATCTAAATTAAATTAGTAATCCATCAAATTTCAAGAATAAAATTTTATCTAAGTATAATTATCTAGTTTATTTATGAATTTTAAATGCAAAAAATTATTAGGAACGATATTTGCCTTTAGAATGAATTATGTGATATGTTATTTTTTAAAATCATTTCATAATTTATAGAGTCAGGAGAGTAATAACATTTATTAAAAGATTCCAAATAAATTAGGTTTTGGAAAATTAAAATAAGAATAAGTCTAATATATAATAAAAAAAGACTAAATGTTAAACAAGTGAGCTGTTGGTGTAGCGGTTGTTGCATTTCTTTAAATACAGAAGGTCGTTGGTTCGAAGCGTCACTACAACATCTTCCAAATATTTTTAACACGCAAACCCGACGGATTCCTACAAAACCGGACGGTTCTCCGGGTTTGACCGGTTGAACCGCCGGTCCGTTGAAAAGTCAACGGGTCAATTGTCAAAACGATCTAATTAGCGAACCGGCCCGGCTCAATGGCCGGTTCACCGGGTTGACCGGTCGAACCGCCGGACCGGGCCGGGTTTAATAACTATGGCCTAGACACGTGGCAGCCAAGGCGTGGCCGAGCCGGGCCTCGGCCCCAGGCCCCTGGCAGCCGCCCTGAGCCGCGCTGATGCTAGGGCTCCAGGAGGACCTGAGGGGCCATCCCGCAGAGGTCGGGGGGAATCCCCTTGGGTGCGGGATGTGGACTATTCCGGGCAGGTCCCGAAACGTACGGAGGTGGAACTTTCTCGCAAGTATAAATGATAGCACACATCAACTGTACAAGGTACGCTCACTATTGGCAAACTACTCCCGGTTGTCTCTACTTCCCGTGAACCCTATTTATCGGAAAGCTAACTTGACCGTCGGAGTGCCCTCGGGGACAACCCTCGGGCCCCCCTTGCCGGCTCATTCTTGTTTGTTTTGCAGGTTTGGAACCAGCTCTTCCGTCAGCACACCGAGCTCCTCAATTCAGTTCGGTTCGGGGAAGCTCAGCGCTTCTTCAGTTGGCGCCGTCTGTGGGAAACGTAAGGTAATCAAGATTGTGTTGATGGTAAGGACGCGATCCAAGCGAACAATAGAGAGCACCGGCCCTGGAGGCGGTGAGGGGTCCCACGAAGGGAGGCTGAGGTGTTCCGGGGCGCCGGGGGCTCAGCCCTTTTAGGAGAAAGGAGGCAGCAGATTTTCCAGTTCGTGACGGAGAACCTCCCTATGCTGGAAGACATCATACGACAGGCGAAGGAGGAGGAGGGGGCTGGAGGCGCGCAGACCTCGAAAGCGAAGGGGAAAGAGAAAGAGCCACTTCCCGACCCCTCGGAGGATGAGTCACGCGACCAACCCCCCAGAAGGAAACAGCCACGGACTCCACCTCGCCCGCGAGCCTCGATAGTCGGAGACAGCGAGAGGTACTCCCGCTACAGGTCCGCGGGGAGCAGGCCGAGGGACCCCTCCCCGAGGAAGCCTGTGCGGAACGGGCTTGACCACTCTCCCGCCCGGTCTGCTAAGAGCCGACCGCGCGACCCCCTTCACTTGAAGCCTGTCCAAGACGAACTCGAGCAGATCTTGCAGCCGCGGTTGTACGAGAACAGCTACTCCACCTCGCCCTTCCCCCGGGAGATAGAGGATTATCCCCTACCCCGGAGGTTCAAGATTCCGAGCATTGAGATATATGATGCTTCCACTGACCCGGAAGGCCACCTCTCGGTCTTCCTGACGAACATGTGTCTGCAAACAGCTGCGGACGAGATCCGCTGCAAGACCTTCCCCATGTTCTTAAAGGGAAAGGCTCGGCTCTGGTTCCAGGGCCTGGCCCCAAGGTCTATCCGGAATTTCCCCGAACTGGCCAGGCAGTTCGTAGCCCGATTCGTTTCCTCGAAAACTTACTCGAAAAATGCGACCCACCTAATGGCTATCAGGCAGAGGCCTGACGAGTCCTTGAGGAATTTCATGACTCGTTTCAACACGGAAAGTTTACAAGTCAGGGACAAAGACGAAAAGGTGGTCATGGCCGCCTTCGTGAATGGGCTCAGGATAGAGGAGTTCTTCTACAAATTGGCCGAGGAGCCACCTGAAAACCTGGAAGAGCTCCTGAGCAGGGCGCACGTAGCCGCTAATGCGGAGGAGGCAGGCCGCCTGAAGAAAAAATCAGATCGGGAGCTCGGAGATCGGAAGGGACGGACAAACCCCCCAGAGGGCAAGGACGTTCCGGCCAAGAAAAACGTCTTTGACCGGCTCTCGAGGGAGAAAGCCCTTGCTCCGCCGCCACTCCCGGAGAAAGGCTGCACCCCTCTGACACGGCCTAGAGTCCAGATCTTGGCTGTTATGGAGGCGGAAGGGCAGGGAGATCGGCGGCCCAAGATGGGGACACCTCGGAACAAAAGGAATCAGGACCGGTACTGCGCCTTTCATCGCGACGTGGGACACGACACGGAGGGATACTGGGCCCTGCGGAAGGAGATCGAAGATCTGATCCAACGCGATTTTCTCGGGCGGTTTGTGCGGCAAGGTCGTTCCGGTCAGGAGGCCGGGCGCATCTACCGCGGGGATCGGGGTGAAAGCCAACGGCGCGATCGACCTGAGCGGCGTGACGAGCGTCGGGGCCCCTCCCCCGACCAGAACACCCAAAACCTAGCTGGAGTGATAAACACCATCGTTGGGGGCCCTACTGGGGGAGACAGCCACACAGCTCGGAAGAACAGGCGACCTTCCCCTGAGGGGGATGACTCCCTGAAGCGGATGCGTATGGACGAGGAAATCACTTTCGAGCCAAGGGACGCAGTTCCCCTAGCGTCTGGGAACCATGAGGCCATCGTGATAGACATTATCACCAACAATTATCGCGTGAAAAAGGTGTACGTCGACCAGGGTAGCGCGGTGGACATCATGTTCTATCGGGTGTTCAAGGAGCTCGGCTTGGAGGACGGGCAGCTGACAGTTCGGACACCACTGATGGGCTTCACCGGACCGCCTATCAATCCGGAGGGAATGATTACCCTGATGGTCACGGTAGGGCAGGCCCCCAAATGCCGGACCATCCCTGTCAACTTCGCGGTGGTCAAGCAACAGTCCCCGTACAACGTGTTCCTGGGCCGGCCTGCTTTGAACGCTCTCCGAGCTATCCCCTCGACGCTCCACCTCAGCGTCAAATTCCCCACTCCGAGAGGGATAGCCGAGGTGCGTGGTGACCCCGACGTGGCCAGGGCTTGCTACTTGGCCATGCTTCAGAAACAGGAGAAGGTGGTCGCCCAGACGACCTGTCTGGAGCCCTACATCCCGAGGGACGAAACCCGGCAGCCGGGCACCCAGGACGAAATCGAGGAGTTCCCCTTGAGAGAAGACCGGCCCGACCAGGTGATCCGCATAGGCGTGCTGCTGCCCCCCGAGAAGAAGGAGGGCTTGAAGGGCCTGTTGAGGGAATACTCCCAGGTCTTCGCCTGGTCAGTTGATGACATGCCCGGGATCCCGACCGACCTGGCAGTCCACCACCTAGACGTGGATTCCCGCTTCAAGCCAGTAAAACAGAAGAAGAGGAGTTTCGTCCCAAAAAGGAATGAGGTGATCAAGAAGGAGGTCGGGAAACTACTGGAATCCCAGATAATTCTAGAGGTCTACTATCCGACCCGGTTAGCCAACCCGGTACTGGTAAAGAAGGAGGACCAGACCTGAAGGATCTGCGTGGATTTCACGGATCTCAACAAAGCTTGCCCAAAGGACTGCTTCCCTTTACCGCGGATCGACAGGTTAGTAGATTTTACTGTGGGATTTGACGTTTTGTACTTTCTGGATGCCTTTAAGGGGTACCACCAGATAGAGATGTCTGAGGAGGATCGGAAAAAGACCTCCTTCATCACGGAGGAGGGAACCTACTGCTACCGGACTATGCCGTTTAGCTTGAAGAACGCGGGAGCGACGTACCCGCGTTTGGTCAACAAACTGTTCCAGAATCAGATCGGCAGAAGCATGGAGGTCTACGTGGATGACCTGATCGTCAAGAGCCGGACTGATCAGCGGCTCGCCCCCGACCTCAGGAAAATCTTGGGCATCCTGCGGGAAAGCCGGATGCGGCTGAATCCAAAGATGTGTATCTTCGGGGTCAGGTCGGGAAGGTTCCTGGGATTCCTGCTGTCTCGCGATAGGATCCGGGCCAACCCGGATAAGCTCCAAGCTATCATGGACATGGCCCCCCCAAGGAGCGTGAAGGAGGTCCAGGGCTCACAGGAAGGATGGCCGTCCTGAATAGGTTCCTCTCGCGCTCCGCGGTCTGGGGGTTGCCCTTCTTCCGGATCCTGAAAGCCCCCAAGGACTTTCAATGGACTGAAGAGTGCCAGAGAGTCTTTGCCGACCTGAAGACCTACCTGGCTGAGCTGCCCATCCTGACCGCCCCTGAGCAAGGGGAGACATTGTTGCTGTACCTGTCTGCTTGCAATGAGGCCGTCAGCACGGTCTTGGTGCGGGAAGACGGGGGGGTTTAGAGGCCGATATACTATATCAGCCGTACTTTACAGGGGCCGAAGACGCGGTACACGCCGGTTGAAAAGCTGGTTCTTGCCTTGGTGCACGCGGCACGGAAACTCCGACCTTACTTCCAGTACCACAGCATCGTCGTCATGACCGACCAGCCTCTACGCAAAATACTCACCAAACCCAAGGTCTCGAGAAGGATGACCAAATGGGCCGTCGAGCTGGCCGAGCACGACATCGGCTATCGGCCCCGTACTGCCATTAAGGCTCAGGCCTTGGCAGACTTCCTCGCCGAGGGGGCTAGCCTGTCCATGACCAAGCAAAACTCTCCGCCCAGTGGGGAGCGGTCAAGAGAGCCTTGGATCCTGTTCGTGGACAGGGCCTCCAGCAAGGAAGGAAGTGGAGCAGGTCTGCTACTCATCTCGCCAACCGGGGAAGAACTGACCTATACTCTCCGATTTGACTTCCCCGCATCTAACAATGAGGCTGAGTATGAGACCTTGTTGATGGGGTTGCGGATAGCCCACCAGATGGGTATAACAGCGATCAAAGTCCGGAGCGACTCTCAACTCGTCGTCATTCAAGTTCGCGGGGAATACGAGATCAAGGAGGAGGTCATGAAGAAATATCTAGCCAAGGTGCAGGAGGCAACAGCCTTATTTGATGCCTTTGAGATCGAGCGGGTGCCGAGATCGCAAAACAAGCGTGCAGATGCCCTGTCAAAGCTGGCATCCTCCTCGTTCGCCACTTAAACAAAGAAGTTTTGGTAGAGGTAGTAAAGCAGAAAAGTATCGACCAGGTCCAGGTCCTGACTATAGACAGCTCGGCCACCTGGATGACCTCCCTCATAAACTTCCTCAGTTCGGGTGCCCTCCCTGAGAACAAAACCGAGGCTCGCCGGATCGAATTCAGAGCTGCCAAATACGCCTACGCGGGGGGGACTCTCTACAGGAGGTCCTACTTATCTCCCTGGTTAAAGTGTGTGACTCCCGAGAAAGGTAATTACGTCCTTCGCGAAATCCATGAAGGAATATGTGCTGCACATGTGAGGTCCCGGGTGTTGGCCAAAAGTGCCTTCTCTTGGGCTAATATTGGCCCTCCGTCTTCCACGATGCCGCAAAGCTGGTACAGAAATGCCGAGCTTGCCAGGTGCACGCCCCGCTGCGCCACCAGCCAGTTCGGGAAATAATTCCCATCCACATTCCCTGGCACTTCGCTCAATGGGGGATAGACCTTCTGGGTCCCTTCCCCCGAGCCCCGGGAAGATATGAACATCTCGTGGTGGTCATAAATTACTTCACGAAGTGGATGGAGGCAGAGCCCCTGGTCTCTATCTCTGGGAGGGCAATTCAGAAGTTTTTCTGGAAAAACATAGTCTGCCGCTTCGGGATTCCGCATGTCTTAATATCAGACAACGGGCGCCAATTCGTGGATAACCCCTTCAAGACCTGGTGCGCCGAGCTCGGGATCAGTCAACACTTCACGTCGGTCGGCCATCCTCAGGCCAACGGCCAGGTGAAAAATGCCAACCGAACCATCCTCCAAGGACTGAGAACAAGGCTGGAACTGGCCCAATCTAACTGGCTGGATGAGCTCCCTAGTGTCCTCTGGGCTTACCGTACTACGCCCAGGACGGCCACCCACGAGACTCCGTTCTCCCTGACCTACGGAGCGGAGGCGGTGATACCCGCAGAGATTGGTCTCCCCTCACCCCGGACACAGAACTTTGTGGCGTCATCCAACGAGGAGGAGCTACGGTGCAACTTGGACATGCTGGAGGCTAAGCGTGAGGAAGCGGCAGTACGGATGGTTAAGTACAAAAGCCAGCTCGCCCGCTATCATAACGCCAGAGTGAGGACCATACAGTACCAGCCGGGGGACCTTGTCCTAAGGAAGAACTCGGTTAGCCGAACTCACGGCTCCAACAAGCTCGACCCAAACTGGGAGGGCGCATACAAGGTCCTTGAAGTGAGCCGAGCTGGCTACTGCAGGCTCGCGACAGTAGATGGGTCAGAGTTACCCCGCATTTGGCACTTCTCCAATCTGCGACTGTTTGTAGCGTAGGTTAGACCGGGGTGTTCAGTTGTCTGTTCTCTGGAATCCGAATTTCTGTTTCATCATTCAAGACTTTCAAGTTTTAATTTCATTTGTACTTGTTTTCCTTTTAAATTTGCATCTTACACCAGCACACTCAGCATTCCCTCACTAAGTGTCCTAGTGGGGGGCTAAGGGTTAGTCAGGAATGCGGAAACGTTCGGCCCCCAGAGGCCGGGCATAAATTAAAACTTCCAGGCGATGCTCGACCCCGAGAGGTCGGCACGACTGGAAAAAACGTGAAAACTTGGAAGGATTCTGAAAATTCCACGCTCGACCCAGAAGGTCGGCGGGCGCCCTTGCGAGATGCGATGCTCGACCCCAAGAGGTCGGCACTGACTAAAACTCCCAAGTGACTGCTCGACCCCTGGAGGTCGGCAGGGCTTAGAGCTCAGGAATCTGGAGGTTCAACCCTCGGCCCAGGAGGTCGGCAAAGAGGCCTTTAAAGCCTGATGCTCGACCCCAAGAGGTCGGCACGGGTTGTAGCTCCGAAGTAAAAGCTCGACCCCAAGGGGCTCTAAGCATTAGAATCTGAGGGCTCCGCGTTCGACCTCGGAGGTCGGCAGAAATACTCTTAAAGTTTGGTGCTCAGCCCCAAGAGACTGGCACATCCCCTTGATGGGTCTATTTGGTGCTCGACCTGAGAGGCCGGTACATGATTTTAATAGTCTGATTGCCTTTGGGCAATTCCACTGCTGGGTTAAAAAGGTGACGTATTCGATGCTCAACCCAGGAGGTCGGCACATGGCGTTGCGCGCAGGCGAGAATTGCAAGGAAATTTCCTTCGATTCGTATATGCATTCAAAGTCTATCTATTACAAAGCTTCCGAGCCGCCTATCTATTACAAATATTCCGAGCCGCCTATCTGTTACAAAGTGTGCCGAGCCACAAAAAGGAGACAGCTCGGACCCTCTTCTTCTTGCTGGTAATCCGCTTGGAGCAGGAGCTGAAGATACATCTTAAGCATGTTGAGGGGCGTAGGGTGAAAGCTATTCAGAAACCTAGGAGCAGGGGGGCTTTCCGTCTCAGATGGACCTTCAAGAGCATTTTCAACTGGAGCATGGTCACATCCTTATGAGGAGACGGAAAGGGTTTTTGGAGTGGTCGCCGCCCTAGACCATCGGCTCCTTCCCGGAAGCTCTGCCGGGAGACTCACCTTCCTCCAAGGGAACGTCCGCCAGCTCGGCTCCAACGTCGGTTCGGCCTACCAGCTCCTTCAGGGCATGCCCCTTGCGGTACCCGTCGAAGATCCAGTCCAGCCTCTCCTCGGCCGCGGGATTGTAGCCCTTAAAATCCGCCAAGTTGAAGCCAGGAAGGTTGAGACTCTTTACCTAATTCAGGGCCCGCGTAGAGCCGACTTGGAGGATGGGCAGGTTAAGGAGGGTGATGTCCTCTTCAAACTGCTTGGAGAGATGAACTCGCGGACAGCCTTCTTCCGCTCCCGGCTGACGGTGCCGGAGAGCTCGACGGCATAGTCCTCCTTCAACTTGGCCACACCAGCCTTCTCCTGGTCGAGCTCCGACCTAGTAGAGGCGAGTTGGACCTGAGCTGTGTCCAGCTCTTTCTCGGCCTTGCCCAGTTTGGCTTAAGGGAGTCTGCCTCCTTAAGGGCCTGGGTAAGTCTCTGCTCTGTCTCCCGATTCTTCTTCCGCAATTTCTCCAAATCGGGAGACAACTCGGAGAAGCGGGTCGCCAGGGCGGCACCAGCGGCGTTGGCCTGAAAAGGAGAGGAACAGGTCAGCACGTTACGCTATGTAACCAAAATACGGGGGCACAACTGGTCCACGGGCTAGAAGGCTTACTTGAGTTTGGGCGGTGTAATACGCGTCCAGGAGCTCGGGGGGGTTGGCTAGCTCCATCTACCTCCTATCGCGGGGGAGGACCGGACCCACCATCAGCTCGAGAGCCACCTCTGGAAACTGGGCTCGGTCGTTGATGGAGAACTCCCAGGACAGACAGAAGCGGCGGGGGTCGTGTATGGTGGGGGCCTGGCCCGGCTTCAGGGGAGTTATGTGGCGAAAGTGCCACAAGCTCGGGGGATGCGACTCCCGGGCATGCTCCTCGGCAGAGCCAACGCCCAAGTGGACTGGCCCCCCCGACACTAGCGTAAGAGGAGGAGGCTGTGCGGGACCAGCGCGAGTTTCTTCTCGGGTTGGGAGGGCTCGTCCCCTCGACCCCTCTTCTACCCGGCCGCCTTTTTCTTGTGATTGGCGGCTTTCTTGGAGGGGTAGGAGGTGTCCTGCGTTTCCTTCTGGGGGGTTTGGCCGCCCCCCAGGGTCGAGGTAGCCCCAGGGGCCTCCTTGGCAGCTTCTGACTGGGGAGTGGCGGTAGTCGCCTCAGTAGGTGCTCCTAGCAGCTGGGAAAGCTTCCTCACTGCAAAAAGCATCGCTGAATCAGTCAAAACAGGACGGTAAGAGAATATGCATATATGCAAATGCAATAAACTACTGGGTCGGGGTCAGAGTTACAGGCGTCGAGATCCGCAGAGGAGGCCACCACCTCGCCAGGGGACCCGGACAATGTCCCCATCAGCCCGGGCGCAGAGATCTGTTTGCTGGAGAACTTAGTGGCAGTGAGTTTTACCTTAGAACTCAACAGCTGGATGAGGATTTCAGAGTCCAGGTCCTCCGGGTAGGGGTCAGTCTTGACCTCCCCGACCTTCCACGCGGTGGCGTCAAAACCGGTGGATTTGACAAAGAAGAAGTCCCCTTTCCAGTTCTTGATGGAAGTGAAAAATTTATAGAACAAGTCCTGGCAGCCCTTGTCCCGTCGACCTTGGCTTCCGGTCCGGCGGGAGAAGTAGTACCACCCAAGAATGGCTGCCTTGAGGACGAAAGCAGCTCGGAAGAGGGAGAGAGAGTAAGGAATGGAGCAGAGTTTGCAATAGATCAGAAACCCTATGATGATTCTGATCGAGTTAGGGTGGACTTGGGTGATCCTGAGCTCCCAATAGCTCAGAATCTCGGCCAGGGCCGAAGGAATCGGTAGGCGGAGCCCCCCGATCAGCTGCTCCTTGTAGATGGCTACGGAGCCGGGGGGAGGTCGGCTGGCCCGGTCGCTGGGCCCGGCAGCCCTAGGCTCGAAGGCCGGGGGGATAGAGTAGGACTTGACTAGCTCGGCCACCGCCTCAGCGGAGATGGTGACCTTCTCGTGGTCAGGGTAGCCGTAGCTAAATTCGGGATCATCCCCCTGCTTAGGGCCAGGGGTCCCCTCGGAGGAGTCTCTATCCTCTCCAGCTCCTCCCTGGGCCCCGCCAGGAGAGTCACGGGGAGACCTGGGGGAGGGAGTGGAGCCGGCCCGCCGCTCGAGGTAGGCATCGAGCTCGGCTGTCTCCTCCAACTCCCGGGCTGAAGGGGAACGGGCAGAAGGAGAACGGTCGGGAGAAAAGCTCATAACGTTTATGGGATCAAGCAGGTCCGGGTTAGAGGCAGAAGAAGAAGGAGGAGGAGAAGGTGAAGACGAGGATGAAGAAAAAATGAAGATCCTGGTGGCTCTACGACGGGCCGAACTCTGGAACGCGGTGGAGGTAACGTCGGAGTAACCCGACATAAAAAGCAGGAGGAGGCAGAAGGGGGAAGAGACATTGTGAAAGGAGGGAAAAAGGAAAGGGAATCGCAAAAGGACTTACTGATGATCGAAGCAGGGAGAGGGTGGACGAATCGCCGGAATCTGGGTACGAAAATCCGGAGGTTGCTGGAAAATGGAAATGCAAATGCACAAGGGGAAGAAGAAGTGACAAATAGAGCGGATGGAAATCTGGCGACCCCTATTTATAAGGGGAAAAATGGGGGGGAAAACGGTTGCTCGAAATCGAACCGTCCCATGTGAACGCATTTAATGCTGGTACGAAAACCGAAGAGGCGTGACAACTGAAGGGACGCGGGCACAGCGCCCCTGTGACAGTACTGTACCAGAGGTGATCTTGGCAGAGTAGTGCGCGGCGCTGGCCTCCCACGTAGCAGGGGTAGATTAGGTCTGCCTGACAACCCTACCTAATCTAGGGGGCTAGTGCAGAGGCCCCACCCTGAGTCTAGACACGTGGCAGCCCAGGCGTGGCCGAGCCGGGCCTCGGCCCCAGGCCCCTGGCAGCCGCCCTGGGCCGCGCTGATGCTAGGGTTCCAGGAGGACCTGGGGGCCATCCCGCAGAGGTTGGGGGGAATCCCCCTGGGTGCGGGATGTGGACTATTCCGGACAGGTCCCGAAACGTACGGAGGTGGAACTTCCTCGCAAGTATAAATGATAGCACACATCAATTATACAAGGTACGCTCACTATTGGCAAACTACTCCCGGTTGTCTCTACTTCCCGTGAACTCTATTCACCGGAAAGCTAACTTGACCGTCGGAGTGCCCTCGGGGCGCAAGGATTTTTGGCCTTCTTAATTAATACCCCTACGGATAAGTTAAAAGTGGAAGACGTGGCCGTAGTGAGGGAATTTCCGGATGTGTTTCCTGATGAGTTAGTGGCCTTACCTCCGGAAAGGGAGATAGAATTCCGAATAGATCTTTTACCTGGAACCGCACCTATCTCCAAAACCCCTTACCGAATGGCACCCGCAGAACTAAAGGAGCTTAAGTTGCAATTGCAAGACCTTTTGGAGCGGGGATTCATCCACGAGAGTGAGTCTCCTTGGGGAGCTCCGGTCTTATTTGTGAAGAAAAAGGACGGAACGTTGAGGATGTGTATTGATTATAGGGGGTTGAACAACGTTACGATCAAGAACAAGTATCCACTGCCCCACATCGATGAGTTGTTTGACCAGCTGCAAGGAGCAGTGGTCTTCTCGAAGTTGGATCTCCGACAGGGATACTATCAGTTATTGATAAAGAAGGAGGACATCCCGAAAACTGCTTTCAACTCGAGATACGGGCATTACGAGTTCGCCGTTATGCCCTTTGGATTGACTAATGCTCCCGCCGCCTTCATGGACCTAATGCATAGGGTTTTCAAACCCTACCTGGACCGATTTGTCGTGGTGTTTATTGACGACATTTTGGTCTACTCTAAGTCACGCGAGGAGCACGAGGAGCATTTGAGAGTGGTGTTGCAGACATTGAAGGAACATCAGCTATACGCCAAGTTTAGCAAATGCGAGTTCTGGTTGGAGAAAGTGGCATTTCTAGGGCACGTGATCTCCCACGAAGGTATTGCAGTGGACCCGGCGAAGGTGGAGGCCGTGACAAATTGGAAGAGGCCAGAAACCCCCACGGAAATTCGTAGCTTCCTAGGGCTAGCGGGGTACTACCGAAGGTTCATTAAGGATTTTTCCAAACTGGCAGGACCTTTAACTGACTTGACAAAGAAACATGGCCAGTTTATTTGGAACGGCCGATGCGAAACGAATTTTCAGGAATTAAAGAAAAGATTGACCATGGCTCCGGTACTGGTCTTGCCAAATGGAGTGGACGGGTTTGCGGTATATGCGGACGCGTCGCGAGAGGGATTGGGATGTGTTTTGATGCAGAACCGGAATGTGATTGCTTTTGCCTCTAGGAAGTTGAAGCTTCACGAGCAGAACTATCCGACTCATGACCTAGAATTAGCCGCTGTTGTGTTTGCTTTGAAAAAGTGGAGGCACTACCTATATGGGGTGACCTTCGAAGTGTTTTCGGATCACAAGAGTCTTAGATATCTTTTCTCCCAGAAGGAACTAAACATGAGACAACGGCGATGGATGGAATTTCTGGAGGACTACGATTGTACAATCAACTACCACCCGGGAAAGGCAAATGTGGTAGCAGATGCCTTGAGTCGTAAAGTGCAAGTGGCAGGGCTAATGATCAAGGAATGGGATTTGCTAGAATCCGTGTGCGAGTGGAAACCCTGTCTTGGGAGCCATAAGGTGATATTTGGCAATATTAGGGTTACATCCACTCTACTGGAACGTATAAAAGAGGCGCAAGGCAAGGATTTGATGGTGCGGAAGTGGAGAGAGAAATTGGAAAAGGGAGAAACAACGGACTTCAATTTGAGTCCTGAGGGTCTTTTGAGATATCGGAACCGAATCGTAGTACCGAAGGAAGAGGTGTTGAAAGAGGAAATTCTGGAGGAAGCTCATAGGTCTAAGTATACAATCCATCCGGGTAGCAGCAAGATGTATCAAGACCTGAAGGGAACTTACTGGTGGGATAATATGAAAAGGGAAATCGCGCAGTACGTGCAGAAATGTCTTATTTGCCAGCAAGTGAAGGCAGAGCATCAAAAACCATCGGGTCTGTTACAACCCTTGGAGATACCCGAGTGGATGTGAGAGCCCGTAAAACCCTAATATTTTTCCTAGGGTTATTCCTCCTTAATTGCTTGTTTTTGCATTTTCTGGCTTAGAAATATTTTCTGAGAGGATTTTATGAGCAGTTATAGTTTTAAGATGATTTTTCTAGCATTGGAGAAATTTTAGAAAATTAAGAGTAAATGGTGGACGTGGGACCCACTAGTGCGATAAGTTCGGAAAAATTCGGCCAATAAGGTTAAGTTTCGGATACTGTTAAAAATTTATCGGGTGTTAAGAGATAAGTGGTGTGTGTGATGTGATTGATGTGAGAGAGAAAAGAAAGATAGGAATGCATTTATGGAGGTGACACATGTCACTTTCTTATTGGTTACCTTTTAAGAGATACTATTCACAAATTTGACTTTCTTGACCAAAGGTTAAATATCTCAAAAAATTACAAAAAACTCACTCTTCTCTCTTCCCTCTTGGCCGGCCATCCCAAGCTCCACAAGGAAGAAAGCTCTTCAAATTTTAAGCTTCCACTTGGTGCAAATCAACCAAAATCAATTGTTTCCATCCATTTCACTCCATAGGAACTTTGCTTCTAGTGTTAATAAGTGTATTGGTGAGGTTTGTTTGAAGATCAAAGGTGTCCAATATCCCTCTCTCTCTTGTTTCTTGGTAAGTGAAGCTTGAAACACCCTACTACCTCTAATGATGCTTAATTAGTGCTTAATGGAGGCATGAGAGTTGAAATATATGATTTGTTTCTTGATTTGGTTTGTTTTGGTGAAGTTTTTATTTTATTGGGAATTTTTCTGGTTTAATATGATCTTGATGTTGGGGGCTTGTATGATGAATTGTAATGGTTGGAAATGGCTCTAGTGGATGTGAAATGTGGTTAAATGCAATCAATTTTGGATTTGGTGTGAAATTGGAAAAGTTAGGGTTCTTGAACCCCAAATCTGTCCGGTTTTAGATCACTGGGTTAGAGGCCGAATTAGACTTTGCTCAAAACATGAAAGTTGTTGGTATTGATGTGATGTAGATGTCTGTAAAATTTCAGGTCATTTGGATTAATGTGGAATGAGATATGACGAAATTACTGTAGCTGTTCTGATTTGGACAGAATGCGAAAACTGCGATAGTAATTGGCCATTTTGACTGGAATTGGTATGGATTTTGGATTTGGTGTCTTCTGATGAATTGTAGCTGAGGGTCTTAGCTAACATATGCCTTTGGAATTTCGGAATTTTGACTTGTATGGACTGAGATATACCGATTACAGTTTTCTGTGTTTTGCAAACCTGTTTTGGTAATTCTGGTATAGTATTTGGCATTTTCGACCTAGTTAAGCTAGGAACTGGATTGAGTGGTCTTCTACATTATTGTAGCCCTGTTCCATAGCTTCGAAACGGTGGGTCTTACACCCCCAACCGATATTTGTAGTGAGAGTTGTACCATTACCGCATAATGAGTGTAAAACAGTTTTCTATTTGGGGCCAAGACTAAGGCCATTTTCTAAATTCTGGTTTGCTATTATGCTCCTTTATGTATATGAAACCCTACTGGGGTTGTGTTTAGCGTTGCTATATGACTCGTTATCGAGTCTCATTGTATGTGTTATATGTTCTAGGGCTTGAAGGTAGTGCACGACGGCTTGGTGATCGTGGTACATGAAATACCACTTACTTGCTTGGTGAGTATACCACTCACTAAATTGTTACTATGTGGCTTTGTTAAATGTTTATGTGATGCCTTGAAGGCTTACTTGCATATTGGAATTGATTAAGGTGAGGGTGTACTTGACCGCCCTCACCTCTTTTGATATTGTCACTGAATGGCTACCGTTTTATTGCATTACTGAACTTGATATATTGGTTGATGAATTCCATTTCATGGAAACTGAATTGATGTCGTTTGGATGATGTCCAACGGCCTTATTGCATTACGGAGCTCAACCCCGTTTGGTAGTCAATTGGATCGAGCCGGCAAGGGCTTGGTCGTTAAGATTGAATTGCCACGGGGACTGTACTGGGGAACCTTGTGGTAATGAGACCCTTGGTTCCGGTAAACTCGAGTATTACCAAAATATTACTGAATGGAGTGCGGGCCCGGTTGGGGTATGATAGGTGGAAGGAATGGAAGTAAAGTGTGGTCTACGGTTTGGTACTTTTAACATTGACGGAGGGTCAATGGGGTTGGATCAAGATTACAAGCGTGGAATTGGGCTCTTGAGAGCCAACCGTATCCTTTTACCGTTTTGCTTTATCGCTTATTTGCGTACTTCAAATGAAAGTTCATGCTTATGTGACTTTGATCGCTTATTGGGTGGTATACCACTGGGCTTTAGCTCATTCCGTGTTATTTGTTTTCCTTACAGGCAAATGAGCACTTTTGGAAAGGTCATGATAGTTGAATGCAAGTTGAGCTCTTGTACATGTATTTTGATTAGCTCCTTGAGGGTGTTAACCCTAAGTGTATGGTTTCCCTTAATGGATGGCTTGTATTGGCCTAAATGCACTTGTATGATCTTATGAGATAACTTGTACGCCATTTGGCTTGTAAATGCTGATTTCCAATGTATATATATGTTTGGATGATGTTTGGTTGGATTTCGGAGTGCCACGACTTTCGTTTTTTTTATTTTGTGATTTTGGCTTATTTGCGGGCATTGCAATGTTCGGAACGTTATAGATTGACGTAAACTGTACCGTTAGTCCTGGCGAGAGCTGGGCAGGCAGTCCGCTAACCCCTCTGGTTCGCCTTAGGGGAAGGTGGGGCTGTCACAGGTGGTATCAGAGCCTAGGTTTGAATTAGCCTGGGTGTTATAGGAATGCTTGATCTGAGGGTTTATTGTTTATGGTTTTTAAGCTTATTGATTCTTATTTTTACACTTTTGGTGTAGGATGGACAGTTCCAGTGGACCTAGTGATGGCCCTGCGGCCAAGCGACCCCGTGTAGCACTTCCGATGATTAAGTACCAGATCCGGCCAAAGGGGGCCGTTATTCGTTGGAGCCCGTTTAACCGTCTTCGGCGGTGCGCGTGTAAGGAGAAGTATGCTTACCCGAATGCCCTTGTTTTGGCAGTTGTGAAGGAAAGAAAGGAGCTGGCAAAAGCTAATGCCAAGCTTGAGGTTGAGGTGAATCAATTAAAGGCGGCCAATGAGGGGCAAGCCAAAAGGATTGAGGATCTGAAGTACGATGTACTAGAGGCGGAGGATAGAGTCGATGACCTCTGTGCCCAGCTAAGGGAGGCGCGTGAGAGCGAGTCTAAGAGGGCTCGGAAGGTGAGGACTCGAGCCGCTGCAATCCTAAACCTCTGTGCCGAGGTGGTGGAAGGAGTGAGCGACAAGGACTCCTGTGCGGGGTCTGAGGCTAGGGTTGGATCCACTCCGTCGAGTGGGTCTCATAGCTCATCTTCGGGCTAGGTTATGACTTCTAGAGTTGTTATAGATAGTTTTGGTCTTGTGTATAGGGCGGATAGGGATAGAGCCTTAGCTAACCGTTTTGGATGTAGAGTTAGCTACGTGTAAATTTCTTTTGATAGGCCTATCCTCAGGTGGATCTTTTGTGTACGTACGTGCTTTGGCCGTACTTGACTGACTGCTTGTATATATGTTTGGCTTGTATATATGTGTGCTTGTGATCTTGTTTGAAATGCATCGTTATGTGTTAAGTGGAAGTTTATTTGTTACTTACATGCTTTGTTACTGCTTTGGTTTAGTAATTTTGCCTAGACCAAGTGTACCGTATGGAAGGAACACGGAGTGGTCGGGGACGTGGGCGCGGTATTAGGCAACCCACACCAGTTAGAGAAACGGGGGAAGCTTCTACTGAACCGAATCCTGAACCCCAGATAAACCCCAATGTTCAAATAGCTGCTGCTATGCAGCAAATGACCAACCTACTTGCACAAGTAGTGCAACAACAGGGCCAAAACCCAAACCCCAACCCCGGAAACCCTGGACATCATAATGAGAGTGAAGATAGAGCACTAGAACGTTTCCAAAAGTTCTCTCCGCCAAAGTTTATTGGGGGACCCGACCCTGACGTCGCCGAGAAGTGGCTTGAGAAAATGGTTGATATATTCGCGGCCCTACACTACCCGGACGAACGGCAGGTGACTTTTGCCGTTTTCCAACTCGAGGGAGCTGCCCGTTCCTGGTGGAACGTAATTAGACAGAAATGGGAGCGAGAGCAGACACCAAGGACGTGGGTGAACTTCATTCGGGAATTTAATGCCAAGTTTTTCCCTCCTCTAGTCCAGGAGAGGAAGGAGGACGAGTTTATCCGGCTCCGGCAAGGGGCTCAGACTGTGGCGGAGTACGAGAGCCAGTTTACCCGCCTGTCCAAATTCGCGCCTGAATTAATCATGACTGAGCAACGACGCGTGAGGCGCTTTATTCAGGGCTTGAACGTTGAGATCCAGAAGGACCTTGCGGCGGCTCAAATTACCACGTTTAGCGAGGCTATGGAAAAAGCCCAACGAGTGGAAAGTGCACGGCTACAGGTCCGAAACTTTCAGGCCAAGAAGCGTGGCTTTCCTGGGAGTACGTCTGGACAGGGTGAGAAGAGCACTCCCTCTAAGTTTGGACGGGGCATGGGTGGTGGTCGACAGTCCGGATCAGGCAGAGGGACTCCGTTCAGGGGTGGTCAAGCTGGGCGAGGACCGAGGGGAAACGTTCAGAGTAGCTCGGCTTCTGCACCTCGCGGTCCCTGTGGGCACTGTGGAAAGACAAACCACACCGAGGACAATTGCTGGAGGAAACTGGGGAAATGCCTGCGGTGTGGAAGTGCGGACCATCAACTGGCTACATGTCCGGTCCTGAAACAAGACGGAAAGGGGAGCCAACTACCGTCGAGGACCAATACTGGACCGGCCAAGGGAGACGGATCCAAACCAAAAGTTCCGGCTAGGGTATATTCCTTAGAGCCCCACCAGATCCCAGAGTCTTCCGAGGTGGTGGAAGGTACGATCCCTATATTCCACCGCTTTGCCAAAGTTTTAATTGATCCGGGTGCCACTCATTCGTTTGTTAACCCTAATTTCATGTGTGGCATCGATATAAAACCTGCTAGCTTACCATATGACTTAGAGGTTAGTACACCTACGGGGAACCAACGTTTGGTGACTAGTATGGTTTATAGGGATTGCGACGTATGGATAGGTGAAAGGAGGTTTTTAGGGGACTTGATTAGTTTATCCATTAAGGGGTACGACGTGATTTTGGGTATGGACTGGTTAGCTAAATATAACGCCCAACTGGACTGTAAAACGAAAATAGTTGAATTTCGCATTCCTGGCGAGGCAACCTTAAGGTTAGATATAAGGGGTAGGTTAGCCTCATCTGCTCTCATTTCGGGCATTCGAGCTAGGAAATTGATAAGTAGAGGGGCGCAAGGATTTTTGGCCTTCTTAATTAATACCCCTACGGATAAGTTAAAAGTGGAAGACGTGGCCGTAGTGAGGGAATTTCCGGATGTGTTTCCTGATGAGTTAGTGGCCTTACCTCCGGAAAGGGAGATAGAATTCCGAATAGATCTTTTACCTGGAACCGCACCTATCTCCAAAACCCCTTACCGAATGGCACCCGCAGAACTAAAGGAGCTTAAGTTGCAATTGCAAGACCTTTTGGAGCGGGGATTCATCCACGAGAGTGAGTCTCCTTGGGGAGCTCCGGTCTTATTTGTGAAGAAAAAGGACGGAACGTTGAGGATGTGTATTGATTATAGGGGGTTGAACAACGTTACGATCAAGAACAAGTATCCACTGCCCCACATCGATGAGTTGTTTGACCAGCTGCAAGGAGCAGTGGTCTTCTCGAAGTTGGATCTCCGACAGGGATACTATCAGTTATTGATAAAGAAGGAGGACATCCCGAAAACTGCTTTCAACTCGAGATACGGGCATTACGAGTTCGCCGTTATGCCCTTTGGATTGACTAATGCTCCCGCCGCCTTCATGGACCTAATGCATAGGGTTTTCAAACCCTACCTGGACCGATTTGTCGTGGTGTTTATTGACGACATTTTGGTCTACTCTAAGTCACGCGAGGAGCACGAGGAGCATTTGAGAGTGGTGTTGCAGACATTGAAGGAACATCAGCTATACGCCAAGTTTAGCAAATGCGAGTTCTGGTTGGAGAAAGTGGCATTTCTAGGGCACGTGATCTCCCACGAAGGTATTGCAGTGGACCCGGCGAAGGTGGAGGCCGTGACAAATTGGAAGAGGCCAGAAACCCCCACGGAAATTCGTAGCTTCCTAGGGCTAGCGGGGTACTACCGAAGGTTCATTAAGGATTTTTCCAAACTGGCAGGACCTTTAACTGACTTGACAAAGAAACATGGCCAGTTTATTTGGAACGGCCGATGCGAAACGAATTTTCAGGAATTAAAGAAAAGATTGACCATGGCTCCGGTACTGGTCTTGCCAAATGGAGTGGACGGGTTTGCGGTATATGCGGACGCGTCGCGAGAGGGATTGGGATGTGTTTTGATGCAGAACCGGAATGTGATTGCTTTTGCCTCTAGGAAGTTGAAGCTTCACGAGCAGAACTATCCGACTCATGACCTAGAATTAGCCGCTGTTGTGTTTGCTTTGAAAAAGTGGAGGCACTACCTATATGGGGTGACCTTCGAAGTGTTTTCGGATCACAAGAGTCTTAGATATCTTTTCTCCCAGAAGGAACTAAACATGAGACAACGGCGATGGATGGAATTTCTGGAGGACTACGATTGTACAATCAACTACCACCCGGGAAAGGCAAATGTGGTAGCAGATGCCTTGAGTCGTAAAGTGCAAGTGGCAGGGCTAATGATCAAGGAATGGGATTTGCTAGAATCCGTGTGCGAGTGGAAACCCTGTCTTGGGAGCCATAAGGTGATATTTGGCAATATTAGGGTTACATCCACTCTACTGGAACGTATAAAAGAGGCGCAAGGCAAGGATTTGATGGTGCGGAAGTGGAGAGAGAAATTGGAAAAGGGAGAAACAACGGACTTCAATTTGAGTCCTGAGGGTCTTTTGAGATATCGGAACCGAATCGTAGTACCGAAGGAAGAGGTGTTGAAAGAGGAAATTCTGGAGGAAGCTCATAGGTCTAAGTATACAATCCATCCGGGTAGCAGCAAGATGTATCAAGACCTGAAGGGAACTTACTGGTGGGATAATATGAAAAGGGAAATCGCGCAGTACGTGCAGAAATGTCTTATTTGCCAGCAAGTGAAGGCAGAGCATCAAAAACCATCGGGTCTGTTACAACCCTTGGAGATACCCGAGTGGAAATGGGAAAACATCACAATGGACTTCGTATCCGGTTTACCGAGGACGCAAAGAGGACACGATGCCGTTTGGGTGATCGTGGATCGATTAACCAAGTCGGCCCATTTCTTGCCGGTGAACATGAAATATTCAATGGATCAATTGGCCCGACTGTACATGGACGAAGTAGTAAGACTACACGGTGTTCCTGTGAGCATCGTTTCCGATCGGGATCCACGGTTTGTGTCGCGATTTTGGCAGAAGTTCCAAGAAACCCTGGGGACGAAACTTAATTTGAGCACAACCTATCACCCTCAGACGGATGGCCAGTCGGAACGGACGATTCAGACGCTAGAAGACATGCTACGAACTTGCATTCTGGACTTTGGAGGCAGTTGGGGTCAGCACATGACCTTGGTGGAGTTCGCGTACAACAATAGTTTCCATTCGTCAATTCAAATGGCTCCGTACGAAACTCTCTACGGACGCAAGTGCCGCTCACCGATTTACTGGGATGAGGTTGGCGAAAAGAAGGCACTGGACCCGACAACTATTCCATGGATGGAAGAGGCTCACGAGAAGGTCAAGTTGATAAGGCAACGACTTCAAACCGCCCAGAGTCGCCAAAAGAGCTACGCGGATAACCGAAGGAAGGATTTGGAATTTGAAGTTGGAGATCAAGTATTTCTTAAGATCACACCCTTACGAAGTCTTACTGCGGGGAAAGGAAAGAAACTCCAACCACGGTACGTTGGACCCTACAAGATCCTTCAGAGGGTTGGAGCGGTCGCGTATCGATTGGAGCTACCGTCCAGTCTTTCTCGAATCCACAATGTATTTCACGTCTCGATGCTAAAGAAGTACCATCCTGACCCATCTCATGTTTTACAACCGGAAGATATCGAAGTAGATGAATCACTGGCCTATGAGGAGAAACCGGTTCAAGTACTCGATCGAAAAGTCAAAGAACTCAGAAACAAGAAGATTCCGTTAGTGAAAGTGCTTTGGAGAAACCACGGAGTGGAGGAAGCTACATGGGAGATGGAAGAGGAAATGCGAAAGAAATACCCAAACCTTTTCGGGAATTAAGGTGAGAAATTTCGAGGACGAAATTCTTTTAAGGGGGGGAGAGTGTGAGAGCCCGTAAAACCCTAATATTTTTCCTAGGGTTATTCCTCCTTAATTGCTTGTTTTTGCATTTTCTGGCTTAGAAATATTTTCTGAGAGGATTTTATGAGCAGTTATAGTTTTAAGATGATTTTTCTAGCATTGGAGAAATTTTAGAAAATTAAGAGTAAATGGTGGACGTGGGACCCACTAGTGCGATAAGTTCGGAAAAATTCGGCCAATAAGGTTAAGTTTCGGATACTGTTAAAAATTTATCGGGTGTTAAGAGATAAGTGGTGTGTGTGATGTGATTGATGTGAGAGAGAAAAGAAAGATAGGAATGCATTTATGGAGGTGACACATGTCACTTTCTTATTGGTTACCTTTTAAGAGATACTATTCACAAATTTGACTTTCTTGACCAAAGGTTAAATATCTCAAAAAATTACAAAAAACTCACTCTTCTCTCTTCCCTCTTGGCCGGCCATCCCAAGCTCCACAAGGAAGAAAGCTCTTCAAATTTTAAGCTTCCACTTGGTGCAAATCAACCAAAATCAATTGTTTCCATCCATTTCACTCCATAGGAACTTTGCTTCTAGTGTTAATAAGTGTATTGGTGAGGTTTGTTTGAAGATCAAAGGTGTCCAATATCCCTCTCTCTCTTGTTTCTTGGTAAGTGAAGCTTGAAACACCCTACTACCTCTAATGATGCTTAATTAGTGCTTAATGGAGGCATGAGAGTTGAAATATATGATTTGTTTCTTGATTTGGTTTGTTTTGGTGAAGTTTTTATTTTATTGGGAATTTTTCTGGTTTAATATGATCTTGATGTTGGGGGCTTGTATGATGAATTGTAATGGTTGGAAATGGCTCTAGTGGATGTGAAATGTGGTTAAATGCAATCAATTTTGGATTTGGTGTGAAATTGGAAAAGTTAGGGTTCTTGAACCCCAAATCTGTCCGGTTTTAGATCACTGGGTTAGAGGCCGAATTAGACTTTTCTCAAAACATGAAAGTTGTTGGTATTGATGTGATGTAGATGTCTGTAAAATTTCAGGTCATTTGGATTAATGTGGAATGAGATATGACGAAATTACTGTAGCTGTTCTGATTTGGACAGAATGCGAAAACTGCGATAGTAATTGGCCATTTTGACTGGAATTGGTATGGATTTTGGATTTGGTGTCTTCTGATGAATTGTAGCTGAGGGTCTTAGCTAACATATGCCTTTGGAATTTCGGAATTTTGACTTGTATGGACTGAGATATACCGATTACAGTTTTCTGTGTTTTGCAAACCTGTTTTGGTAATTCTGGTATAGTATTTGGCATTTTCGACCTAGTTAAGCTAGGAACTGGATTGAGTGGTCTTCTACATTATTGTAGCCCTGTTCCATAGCTTCGAAACGGTGGGTCTTACACCCCCAACCGATATTTGTAGTGAGAGTTGTACCATTACCGCATAATGAGTGTAAAACAGTTTTCTATTTGGGGCCAAGACTAAGGCCATTTTCTAAATTCTGGTTTGCTATTATGCTCCTTTATGTATATGAAACCCTACTGGGGTTGTGTTTAGCGTTGCTATATGACTCGTTATCGAGTCTCATTGTATGTGTTATATGTTCTAGGGCTTGAAGGTAGTGCACGACGGCTTGGTGATCGTGGTACATGAAATACCACTTACTTGCTTGGTGAGTATACCACTCACTAAATTGTTACTATGTGGCTTTGTTAAATGTTTATGTGATGCCTTGAAGGCTTACTTGCATATTGGAATTGATTAAGGTGAGGGTGTACTTGACCGCCCTCACCTCTTTTGATATTGTCACTGAATGGCTACCGTTTTATTGCATTACTGAACTTGATATATTGGTTGATGAATTCCATTTCATGGAAACTGAATTGATGTCGTTTGGATGATGTCCAACGGCCTTATTGCATTACGGAGCTCAACCCCGTTTGGTAGTCAATTGGATCGAGCCGGCAAGGGCTTGGTCGTTAAGATTGAATTGCCACGGGGACTGTACTGGGGAACCTTGTGGTAATGAGACCCTTGGTTCCGGTAAACTCGAGTATTACCAAAATATTACTGAATGGAGTGCGGGCCCGGTTGGGGTATGATAGGTGGAAGGAATGGAAGTAAAGTGTGGTCTACGGTTTGGTACTTTTAACATTGACGGAGGGTCAATGGGGTTGGATCAAGATTACAAGCGTGGAATTGGGCTCTTGAGAGCCAACCGTATCCTTTTACCGTTTTGCTTTATCGCTTATTTGCGTACTTCAAATGAAAGTTCATGCTTATGTGACTTTGATCGCTTATTGGGTGGTATACCACTGGGCTTTAGCTCATTCCGTGTTATTTGTTTTCCTTACAGGCAAATGAGCACTTTTGGAAAGGTCATGATAGTTGAATGCAAGTTGAGCTCTTGTACATGTATTTTGATTAGCTCCTTGAGGGTGTTAACCCTAAGTGTATGGTTTCCCTTAATGGATGGCTTGTATTGGCCTAAATGCACTTGTATGATCTTATGAGATAACTTGTACGCCATTTGGCTTGTAAATGCTGATTTCCAATGTATATATATGTTTGGATGATGTTTGGTTGGATTTCGGAGTGCCACGACTTTCGTTTTTTTTATTTTGTGATTTTGGCTTATTTGCGGGCATTGCAATGTTCGGAACGTTATAGATTGACGTAAACTGTACCGTTAGTCCTGGCGAGAGCTGGGCAGGCAGTCCGCTAACCCCTCTGGTTCGCCTTAGGGGAAGGTGGGGCTGTCACAGGTGGTATCAGAGCCTAGGTTTGAATTAGCCTGGGTGTTATAGGAATGCTTGATCTGAGGGTTTATTGTTTATGGTTTTTAAGCTTATTGATTCTTATTTTTACACTTTTGGTGTAGGATGGACAGTTCCAGTGGACCTAGTGATGGCCCTGCGGCCAAGCGACCCCGTGTAGCACTTCCGATGATTAAGTACCAGATCCGGCCAAAGGGGGCCGTTATTCGTTGGAGCCCGTTTAACCGTCTTCGGCGGTGCGCGTGTAAGGAGAAGTATGCTTACCCGAATGCCCTTGTTTTGGCAGTTGTGAAGGAAAGAAAGGAGCTGGCAAAAGCTAATGCCAAGCTTGAGGTTGAGGTGAATCAATTAAAGGCGGCCAATGAGGGGCAAGCCAAAAGGATTGAGGATCTGAAGTACGATGTACTAGAGGCGGAGGATAGAGTCGATGACCTCTGTGCCCAGCTAAGGGAGGCGCGTGAGAGCGAGTCTAAGAGGGCTCGGAAGGTGAGGACTCGAGCCGCTGCAATCCTAAACCTCTGTGCCGAGGTGGTGGAAGGAGTGAGCGACAAGGACTCCTGTGCGGGGTCTGAGGCTAGGGTTGGATCCACTCCGTCGAGTGGGTCTCATAGCTCATCTTCGGGCTAGGTTATGACTTCTAGAGTTGTTATAGATAGTTTTGGTCTTGTGTATAGGGCGGATAGGGATAGAGCCTTAGCTAACCGTTTTGGATGTAGAGTTAGCTACGTGTAAATTTCTTTTGATAGGCCTATCCTCAGGTGGATCTTTTGTGTACGTACGTGCTTTGGCCGTACTTGACTGACTGCTTGTATATATGTTTGGCTTGTATATATGTGTGCTTGTGATCTTGTTTGAAATGCATCGTTATGTGTTAAGTGGAAGTTTATTTGTTACTTACATGCTTTGTTACTGCTTTGGTTTAGTAATTTTGCCTAGACCAAGTGTACCGTATGGAAGGAACACGGAGTGGTCGGGGACGTGGGCGCGGTATTAGGCAACCCACACCAGTTAGAGAAACGGGGGAAGCTTCTACTGAACCGAATCCTGAACCCCAGATAAACCCCAATGTTCAAATAGCTGCTGCTATGCAGCAAATGACCAACCTACTTGCACAAGTAGTGCAACAACAGGGCCAAAACCCAAACCCCAACCCCGGAAACCCTGGACATCATAATGAGAGTGAAGATAGAGCACTAGAACGTTTCCAAAAGTTCTCTCCGCCAAAGTTTATTGGGGGACCCGACCCTGACGTCGCCGAGAAGTGGCTTGAGAAAATGGTTGATATATTCGCGGCCCTACACTACCCGGACGAACGGCAGGTGACTTTTGCCGTTTTCCAACTCGAGGGAGCTGCCCGTTCCTGGTGGAACGTAATTAGACAGAAATGGGAGCGAGAGCAGACACCAAGGACGTGGGTGAACTTCATTCGGGAATTTAATGCCAAGTTTTTCCCTCCTCTAGTCCAGGAGAGGAAGGAGGACGAGTTTATCCGGCTCCGGCAAGGGGCTCAGACTGTGGCGGAGTACGAGAGCCAGTTTACCCGCCTGTCCAAATTCGCGCCTGAATTAATCATGACTGAGCAACGACGCGTGAGGCGCTTTATTCAGGGCTTGAACGTTGAGATCCAGAAGGACCTTGCGGCGGCTCAAATTACCACGTTTAGCGAGGCTATGGAAAAAGCCCAACGAGTGGAAAGTGCACGGCTACAGGTCCGAAACTTTCAGGCCAAGAAGCGTGGCTTTCCTGGGAGTACGTCTGGACAGGGTGAGAAGAGCACTCCCTCTAAGTTTGGACGGGGCATGGGTGGTGGTCGACAGTCCGGATCAGGCAGAGGGACTCCGTTCAGGGGTGGTCAAGCTGGGCGAGGACCGAGGGGAAACGTTCAGAGTAGCTCGGCTTCTGCACCTCGCGGTCCCTGTGGGCACTGTGGAAAGACAAACCACACCGAGGACAATTGCTGGAGGAAACTGGGGAAATGCCTGCGGTGTGGAAGTGCGGACCATCAACTGGCTACATGTCCGGTCCTGAAACAAGACGGAAAGGGGAGCCAACTACCGTCGAGGACCAATACTGGACCGGCCAAGGGAGACGGATCCAAACCAAAAGTTCCGGCTAGGGTATATTCCTTAGAGCCCCACCAGATCCCAGAGTCTTCCGAGGTGGTGGAAGGTACGATCCCTATATTCCACCGCTTTGCCAAAGTTTTAATTGATCCGGGTGCCACTCATTCGTTTGTTAACCCTAATTTCATGTGTGGCATCGATATAAAACCTGCTAGCTTACCATATGACTTAGAGGTTAGTACACCTACGGGGAACCAACGTTTGGTGACTAGTATGGTTTATAGGGATTGCGACGTATGGATAGGTGAAAGGAGGTTTTTAGGGGACTTGATTAGTTTATCCATTAAGGGGTACGACGTGATTTTGGGTATGGACTGGTTAGCTAAATATAACGCCCAACTGGACTGTAAAACGAAAATAGTTGAATTTCGCATTCCTGGCGAGGCAACCTTAAGGTTAGATATAAGGGGTAGGTTAGCCTCATCTGCTCTCATTTCGGGCATTCGAGCTAGGAAATTGATAAGTAGAGGGGCGCAAGGATTTTTGGCCTTCTTAATTAATACCCCTACGGATAAGTTAAAAGTGGAAGACGTGGCCGTAGTGAGGGAATTTCCGGATGTGTTTCCTGATGAGTTAGTGGCCTTACCTCCGGAAAGGGAGATAGAATTCCGAATAGATCTTTTACCTGGAACCGCACCTATCTCCAAAACCCCTTACCGAATGGCACCCGCAGAACTAAAGGAGCTTAAGTTGCAATTGCAAGACCTTTTGGAGCGGGGATTCATCCACGAGAGTGAGTCTCCTTGGGGAGCTCCGGTCTTATTTGTGAAGAAAAAGGACGGAACGTTGAGGATGTGTATTGATTATAGGGGGTTGAACAACGTTACGATCAAGAACAAGTATCCACTGCCCCACATCGATGAGTTGTTTGACCAGCTGCAAGGAGCAGTGGTCTTCTCGAAGTTGGATCTCCGACAGGGATACTATCAGTTATTGATAAAGAAGGAGGACATCCCGAAAACTGCTTTCAACTCGAGATACGGGCATTACGAGTTCGCCGTTATGCCCTTTGGATTGACTAATGCTCCCGCCGCCTTCATGGACCTAATGCATAGGGTTTTCAAACCCTACCTGGACCGATTTGTCGTGGTGTTTATTGACGACATTTTGGTCTACTCTAAGTCACGCGAGGAGCACGAGGAGCATTTGAGAGTGGTGTTGCAGACATTGAAGGAACATCAGCTATACGCCAAGTTTAGCAAATGCGAGTTCTGGTTGGAGAAAGTGGCATTTCTAGGGCACGTGATCTCCCACGAAGGTATTGCAGTGGACCCGGCGAAGGTGGAGGCCGTGACAAATTGGAAGAGGCCAGAAACCCCCACGGAAATTCGTAGCTTCCTAGGGCTAGCGGGGTACTACCGAAGGTTCATTAAGGATTTTTCCAAACTGGCAGGACCTTTAACTGACTTGACAAAGAAACATGGCCAGTTTATTTGGAACGGCCGATGCGAAACGAATTTTCAGGAATTAAAGAAAAGATTGACCATGGCTCCGGTACTGGTCTTGCCAAATGGAGTGGACGGGTTTGCGGTATATGCGGACGCGTCGCGAGAGGGATTGGGATGTGTTTTGATGCAGAACCGGAATGTGATTGCTTTTGCCTCTAGGAAGTTGAAGCTTCACGAGCAGAACTATCCGACTCATGACCTAGAATTAGCCGCTGTTGTGTTTGCTTTGAAAAAGTGGAGGCACTACCTATATGGGGTGACCTTCGAAGTGTTTTCGGATCACAAGAGTCTTAGATATCTTTTCTCCCAGAAGGAACTAAACATGAGACAACGGCGATGGATGGAATTTCTGGAGGACTACGATTGTACAATCAACTACCACCCGGGAAAGGCAAATGTGGTAGCAGATGCCTTGAGTCGTAAAGTGCAAGTGGCAGGGCTAATGATCAAGGAATGGGATTTGCTAGAATCCGTGTGCGAGTGGAAACCCTGTCTTGGGAGCCATAAGGTGATATTTGGCAATATTAGGGTTACATCCACTCTACTGGAACGTATAAAAGAGGCGCAAGGCAAGGATTTGATGGTGCGGAAGTGGAGAGAGAAATTGGAAAAGGGAGAAACAACGGACTTCAATTTGAGTCCTGAGGGTCTTTTGAGATATCGGAACCGAATCGTAGTACCGAAGGAAGAGGTGTTGAAAGAGGAAATTCTGGAGGAAGCTCATAGGTCTAAGTATACAATCCATCCGGGTAGCAGCAAGATGTATCAAGACCTGAAGGGAACTTACTGGTGGGATAATATGAAAAGGGAAATCGCGCAGTACGTGCAGAAATGTCTTATTTGCCAGCAAGTGAAGGCAGAGCATCAAAAACCATCGGGTCTGTTACAACCCTTGGAGATACCCGAGTGGAAATGGGAAAACATCACAATGGACTTCGTATCCGGTTTACCGAGGACGCAAAGAGGACACGATGCCGTTTGGGTGATCGTGGATCGATTAACCAAGTCGGCCCATTTCTTGCCGGTGAACATGAAATATTCAATGGATCAATTGGCCCGACTGTACATGGACGAAGTAGTAAGACTACACGGTGTTCCTGTGAGCATCGTTTCCGATCGGGATCCACGGTTTGTGTCGCGATTTTGGCAGAAGTTCCAAGAAACCCTGGGGACGAAACTTAATTTGAGCACAACCTATCACCCTCAGACGGATGGCCAGTCGGAACGGACGATTCAGACGCTAGAAGACATGCTACGAACTTGCATTCTGGACTTTGGAGGCAGTTGGGGTCAGCACATGACCTTGGTGGAGTTCGCGTACAACAATAGTTTCCATTCGTCAATTCAAATGGCTCCGTACGAAACTCTCTACGGACGCAAGTGCCGCTCACCGATTTACTGGGATGAGGTTGGCGAAAAGAAGGCACTGGACCCGACAACTATTCCATGGATGGAAGAGGCTCACGAGAAGGTCAAGTTGATAAGGCAACGACTTCAAACCGCCCAGAGTCGCCAAAAGAGCTACGCGGATAACCGAAGGAAGGATTTGGAATTTGAAGTTGGAGATCAAGTATTTCTTAAGATCACACCCTTACGAAGTCTTACTGCGGGGAAAGGAAAGAAACTCCAACCACGGTACGTTGGACCCTACAAGATCCTTCAGAGGGTTGGAGCGGTCGCGTATCGATTGGAGCTACCGTCCAGTCTTTCTCGAATCCACAATGTATTTCACGTCTCGATGCTAAAGAAGTACCATCCTGACCCATCTCATGTTTTACAACCGGAAGATATCGAAGTAGATGAATCACTGGCCTATGAGGAGAAACCGGTTCAAGTACTCGATCGAAAAGTCAAAGAACTCAGAAACAAGAAGATTCCGTTAGTGAAAGTGCTTTGGAGAAACCACGGAGTGGAGGAAGCTACATGGGAGATGGAAGAGGAAATGCGAAAGAAATACCCAAACCTTTTCGGGAATTAAGGTGAGAAATTTCGAGGACGAAATTCTTTTAAGGGGGGGAGAGTGTGAGAGCCCGTAAAACCCTAATATTTTTCCTAGGGTTATTCCTCCTTAATTGCTTGTTTTTGCATTTTCTGGCTTAGAAATATTTTCTGAGAGGATTTTATGAGCAGTTATAGTTTTAAGATGATTTTTCTAGCATTGGAGAAATTTTAGAAAATTAAGAGTAAATGGTGGACGTGGGACCCACTAGTGCGATAAGTTCGGAAAAATTCGGCCAATAAGGTTAAGTTTCGGATACTGTTAAAAATTTATCGGGTGTTAAGAGATAAGTGGTGTGTGTGATGTGATTGATGTGAGAGAGAAAAGAAAGATAGGAATGCATTTATGGAGGTGACACATGTCACTTTCTTATTGGTTACCTTTTAAGAGATACTATTCACAAATTTGACTTTCTTGACCAAAGGTTAAATATCTCAAAAAATTACAAAAAACTCACTCTTCTCTCTTCCCTCTTGGCCGGCCATCCCAAGCTCCACAAGGAAGAAAGCTCTTCAAATTTTAAGCTTCCACTTGGTGCAAATCAACCAAAATCAATTGTTTCCATCCATTTCACTCCATAGGAACTTTGCTTCTAGTGTTAATAAGTGTATTGGTGAGGTTTGTTTGAAGATCAAAGGTGTCCAATATCCCTCTCTCTCTTGTTTCTTGGTAAGTGAAGCTTGAAACACCCTACTACCTCTAATGATGCTTAATTAGTGCTTAATGGAGGCATGAGAGTTGAAATATATGATTTGTTTCTTGATTTGGTTTGTTTTGGTGAAGTTTTTATTTTATTGGGAATTTTTCTGGTTTAATATGATCTTGATGTTGGGGGCTTGTATGATGAATTGTAATGGTTGGAAATGGCTCTAGTGGATGTGAAATGTGGTTAAATGCAATCAATTTTGGATTTGGTGTGAAATTGGAAAAGTTAGGGTTCTTGAACCCCAAATCTGTCCGGTTTTAGATCACTGGGTTAGAGGCCGAATTAGACTTTGCTCAAAACATGAAAGTTGTTGGTATTGATGTGATGTAGATGTCTGTAAAATTTCAGGTCATTTGGATTAATGTGGAATGAGATATGACGAAATTACTGTAGCTGTTCTGATTTGGACAGAATGCGAAAACTGCGATAGTAATTGGCCATTTTGACTGGAATTGGTATGGATTTTGGATTTGGTGTCTTCTGATGAATTGTAGCTGAGGGTCTTAGCTAACATATGCCTTTGGAATTTCGGAATTTTGACTTGTATGGACTGAGATATACCGATTACAGTTTTCTGTGTTTTGCAAACCTGTTTTGGTAATTCTGGTATAGTATTTGGCATTTTCGACCTAGTTAAGCTAGGAACTGGATTGAGTGGTCTTCTACATTATTGTAGCCCTGTTCCATAGCTTCGAAACGGTGGGTCTTACACCCCCAACCGATATTTGTAGTGAGAGTTGTACCATTACCGCATAATGAGTGTAAAACAGTTTTCTATTTGGGGCCAAGACTAAGGCCATTTTCTAAATTCTGGTTTGCTATTATGCTCCTTTATGTATATGAAACCCTACTGGGGTTGTGTTTAGCGTTGCTATATGACTCGTTATCGAGTCTCATTGTATGTGTTATATGTTCTAGGGCTTGAAGGTAGTGCACGACGGCTTGGTGATCGTGGTACATGAAATACCACTTACTTGCTTGGTGAGTATACCACTCACTAAATTGTTACTATGTGGCTTTGTTAAATGTTTATGTGATGCCTTGAAGGCTTACTTGCATATTGGAATTGATTAAGGTGAGGGTGTACTTGACCGCCCTCACCTCTTTTGATATTGTCACTGAATGGCTACCGTTTTATTGCATTACTGAACTTGATATATTGGTTGATGAATTCCATTTCATGGAAACTGAATTGATGTCGTTTGGATGATGTCCAACGGCCTTATTGCATTACGGAGCTCAACCCCGTTTGGTAGTCAATTGGATCGAGCCGGCAAGGGCTTGGTCGTTAAGATTGAATTGCCACGGGGACTGTACTGGGGAACCTTGTGGTAATGAGACCCTTGGTTCCGGTAAACTCGAGTATTACCAAAATATTACTGAATGGAGTGCGGGCCCGGTTGGGGTATGATAGGTGGAAGGAATGGAAGTAAAGTGTGGTCTACGGTTTGGTACTTTTAACATTGACGGAGGGTCAATGGGGTTGGATCAAGATTACAAGCGTGGAATTGGGCTCTTGAGAGCCAACCGTATCCTTTTACCGTTTTGCTTTATCGCTTATTTGCGTACTTCAAATGAAAGTTCATGCTTATGTGACTTTGATCGCTTATTGGGTGGTATACCACTGGGCTTTAGCTCATTCCGTGTTATTTGTTTTCCTTACAGGCAAATGAGCACTTTTGGAAAGGTCATGATAGTTGAATGCAAGTTGAGCTCTTGTACATGTATTTTGATTAGCTCCTTGAGGGTGTTAACCCTAAGTGTATGGTTTCCCTTAATGGATGGCTTGTATTGGCCTAAATGCACTTGTATGATCTTATGAGATAACTTGTACGCCATTTGGCTTGTAAATGCTGATTTCCAATGTATATATATGTTTGGATGATGTTTGGTTGGATTTCGGAGTGCCACGACTTTCGTTTTTTTTATTTTGTGATTTTGGCTTATTTGCGGGCATTGCAATGTTCGGAACGTTATAGATTGACGTAAACTGTACCGTTAGTCCTGGCGAGAGCTGGGCAGGCAGTCCGCTAACCCCTCTGGTTCGCCTTAGGGGAAGGTGGGGCTGTCACAAATTGTTGGGTACTTAAACACAAAATCCAAGACATGATTGAGGCCGGAGACATAATTTTGAAAAGGAGGGAAGAACAAGGACCAAATATAAAAACAAATCCTTTTCCTAAACACAAGGACACCTTTGAGGCATCCACCTCCAATGATGAAATTTGAAGGTCTTGAAAGAGCTCTGCACAATTTGAATGGCTGACTATCTTCCCTCTCGAAGGGAATTTTGATAAGTCTAGGGGTTGTCATTTGCTAAAATTCATGAAAACTTTTCTTGCATATGTGCATAGCTTAATGAAAGCGTCTTTTGCAATTGAGTTTTGTTTTGTTTCCGCTTTGATTTGGAGTTTCATGAAATGCACAATTTGATTATTTGTTTATTGTTCTGGTTTTTGTTAATTCTTTGAAATGGCCAAAGGTGAAGTTATTTGACTCTTTGAATATCACTGTTCTGGAATTTGATAAAGCCCTTCATTGAAAATTCCTCCATTAAAAGCCCTCATTGAGAAATTCCTTCCTTGGGAAAGCTTTCATTGAGAAATTCCTTCATTGAGAATGCCTTCATTGAGAATCCCTTCATTGAAAAATCCCTTCATTGAAAAATCCTTTCATTTGCGAAATCCCTTCGTTGAAAAATCATTTCATTTGAGAAAATCCCTTTTCGGCCAGGTTGGAAGCTGATTTGTTAAAGCAGTGTCATTAACGATTGATTCTGATTGATGAAAAGCAGTTGAATGCTATGTGCCATGACCAACGTTGTCAAAACGCATGACCTATGTTCATAACAAAAGGATCCACCACCGATCTTCTGAAAAGGAAACAAAGTGCCAAAGCGATGAAAGACGAAGTCGAAGGCAAATTTGCTTCAAATTGACAAAGTTTATTGGGTGTTCAAAGGAGAGATGGAAGGACAGACATTCCCTTAATTTATCAACTTGGACATGTGTAAGATGTTCTTTATTTGATTATGCAAAGTTTCTTTTAGGAAATCATGCAAGGGGCGAGGCAAAAGTCAGGCCATCTTCCTTTTCAATCAAAACATTTCATCCCTAGTCATCCCCTTTGAGCTATCAGAACAATAATTTTCGTTTGGCAGCCCCTGAGAATTGCAAACCCCACACTTGGGCGAATTCATTTTGAAAAATGATCAGAAAGGAAAGAAAACCCCATACTGGGGCAAATGTATCTTTGAAAGAGATATGGAAAAAAAGAAAACCCCACACTGGGAAAAATCAAAAAATTTAAAAAAAAAAAAGAAAAAAAAGAAAAAAAAATGCAATGAAAAAAATACAAAGAAAGAAAAATCCAATCAAGCTGGGGCAAATTTTCTTCGGTTTCGTTCAAAAATTAGATATAATTTCAAAATGATGCAATCTCAGTTTATTTCACACCTTTCATCAGCCTGCTTTCAAGCCTCAACTTTTCTTGAAAAACACCCCACCTGACCTCATTACAAAAGCCCAAAGTCCTGGCTTTCGTCACTTGCTGAATTTCTATTAGGGATTTTGCTAATCAACTGGCACGTGATGTCCATAATGCCTTCGATTAAGTCTATAAGGGAAGCGCATTTTACTGATGCCAGCAATCTTCAACTTACATTCCTGAGTTGACTATGGTTGAGCTCTTCCATTGTTTCATTAGGTGAAAACCCACAAGGGTACCTCAAGAAAAAAAAAAGAAAAAAAAAGAAAAAAAAAAACCAATAAAAAGGGTGGGGTGCAACCTTGGTGAAAACCCGAATGGGCGCCAAGGTAGGTTTCTGCAATGAGCAAGCACAAAGAGCAACAACTGGTGGTTTGGTCCATTTAGATTTCTTCTCATTTTTGTCATACCTCTGGCAACATTGAATTCCGGAGCTAAGATATCCAGAGATTTGAATATGACATCTGTTGGCCAAAGCTGTCATTTTGTAAAACATTCTTTTGCAAATACATTCTTAGGAAACTCATTTTTTCCAAATTACTTGCATTCATGGCATTTTTTTGTAGAATTTAAGCACAAATGGTTAGGTGTGCATTCTTGTGCATATTCATTTTTACATGACATGTGAATTTTTTTGCATACCTCATTCTTTATCATTGAATTGTGGTGAATGACAATCCCCGTGGTTTATTGCAAAAAGTATGCTTGGATTCAATCATCTTTTGGAAATAGTTGAAATTCAGCCAAGCCAGTTACACAAACTTCATAATAGGGCAAAGCACATACCTGGTCAGTTTGAAAATCGGAAGAGTCTTAGGGTGAGAAATCCAACTCAATTGGCTGCCGCAGCAAAAGTTGTTAAAAGCGTCGAAAGACTCATGTTTACACGATTCTCAAAGGAAAACGGATCAAATGGTGGTGGCAATTCCTTTGTTTTTCTCTTTTGCAGGAAAATTGCATGCACAAATGAAAGTAGTCACACCTCGCACTGGAATCGGTGTCGGAAAAGTCCTCCGGTGAACAAAGGCAGATCAAAAATATTGCAAGCAAATCTGATCAAAAGGTGCAACAGAATCAACTATGGACTCAAAATTGCAGAAAATTCACCATACTGGGGCAAATTTTTGGGATTTCGTGAAGCCAGAATCTTATGAATCAAGGTCTCAAGGAGGAGCAACCATAATACAAATCAATTGATCGGTTGCACAAATTGGGGAAGACTGGGGCAAATTATTTCGACAAGTCTCTCTCAGTCAGGGAAAAATCAAAAAAAATTAAAAAAATCAAAAAATCAAAAAATCAAAAAAATCAAAAAAATCAAAGTCAAAAATCAAATCAAGCTTACTTCGGCAGGACCGGGTATAATCCCGCTGACCGCTTTTATCAATTGGGACCGGGTTTTATCCCGCCAACCTCGGCAGGACCGGGTATAATCCCGCTGACCGCTTTTATCAATTGGGATGGGGTTTTATCCCGCCAACCTCGGTAGGACCGGGTATAATCCCGCTGACCGCTTTTATCAATTGGGACCGGGTTTTATCCCGCCAACCTCGGCAGGACCGGGTATAATCCCGCTGACCGCTTTTATCAATTGGGACCGGGTTTTATCAATTGGGACCGGGTTTTATCCCGCCAATCTCGGCAGGACCGGGTATAATCCCGCTGACCGCTTTTATCAATTGGGATGGGGTTTTATCCCGCCAACCCCGGCAGGATCGGGTTCTATCCCGCTGACCGCTTTTATCACGTTGGGACCGGGTTTTATCCCGCCAACCTCGGCAGGATCGGGTTTTATCCCGCTGACCGTCCACACCCTGTCAGGCTCAGATGTTATCCCACCGACCAATTCATCACACTGGGGCAAATTTTTAGATAATTTTTCAAACAAGTCTTATACAGTTCTTCATTTTACATTTTCTGTTCGGGTCAGTCCCGTTTTAAAATCCTGTTCGGGTCAGTCCCGTTTTAAAATCCTGTTCGGGTCAGTCCCGTTTTAAATTCCTGTTCGGGTCAGTCCCGTTTTAAATTCCTTGTTCGGGTCAGTCCCGTTTTAAATTCCTTGTTAGGGTCAGTCCCGTTTTTTTAAAATTCCTGTCCGTTCAAATCATTTTGCAGCCAAATAACACAGGTAAGTATTTGGTGTCTACTTCTTTGTCTCAAGTTTTTTCAAAACTCAAACAAAGAGGGGCAAACTGTAGACACCAAATTTTTAAATAATTTGTATGTTGCATCTAATTCATGATTTTGTTTTAGATTGTCTGCATTTTAGTTGTTACCTTTTTATTTGTCTTTTATTTGCTAATTATTTGTCATATTAATTTTGTTCACGTTTTAGTTTTAGTTTTAGTTTTAAGTTTTAACGTAAAATTTGTGAAAAAAAAGGAGGAAATTGATGGAAAAAACGGAAAATTGTGCTTTGTTGATTCTAGTTTATTTAGTTTCTATCCAATGTTAATTAAATTATTTTTTTGTTGTTTTTGTTGTTTGTTATCTATCTTTATTATCAGTTTTATTTAATTAATTTCAAAAAAATAAAAATAAAAAAAAATAAAAAAATAAAAAATCACAATTCCATTTCTGCCGAATCCATTTTTCCACTTCTCATTCCAGCATTTTCCATTTGCTATTGCCGACCAACTCCACTCACCAGATCACCCTATATACATTACATTACCACACACTCTCTTGGGGGGGGGTTCTAATCACCACAATATCTTCATATTCCATTGGCTTTTCTGCCTGGAGCCGTGAGTGACTAGCTACTTTGGAGTTAACGACCGAAAGAGAAAAAAAGTGAGGACTTAGCTTCATTCCCAGCTCCACACGTCCATTTCCTTTACTGCCGTGAGCCGTGAGTGAGTAGCTTCCTTGGAGTATCGACCGAGAGAGAGGGAGAGGCCGAACTGCAATTTCTTTTGCTGTCTCTGTTCTGCCGTAAGCTGAGGGAAGAGACCAGGGAACCATCACCTTCTTCGTCAACCTCAGACCAACAACCACCAGCTGCAACCTCAACCAAGCTGCATTTCACCATTTCCAGCCGCAACTCATCAAACCAGAACCAGCAAACCCCGCGGAAGAAGAGAGCCGAGAGGGAGAAAATTTTCAGAATTTCTGTGCAAGAGCTTAGCTTGCTGTGAGGTAATTTCTGGACTTTTTAGGTTGATTATTAGTGGAGGAAACTATATGCGAGTTGCATGTGAGGCTTGTACAGTCGGTGGATAGAAATCAAGCCATTAGGAAATTTCTGTTTTGGCTAAGTGTTGCTGCCGAGAAACTGATGAGAGAATGCAGCTGTATTTCTGTTTTTCTAGGACAATCTGAGCACCTAAGTGTACTTAGCCGAATGAAATTGTGATGATTAAGACTATGCATGTTAAATTGTGCATTCGGATGATGTTATGAAGCATGCAGAAATTCTGTTTTGGCTAAATGTCTCTGCCGATGAACTAATTTGGGACATGTAATTTTAATTCTGACTCCATGTGATAATCTGAGCTTAATTGAGGATCCAATTTGATAGATAACCTTTTTATTTGGTGTTGCATGTGAACCTTATGGCCAGGAATCTGATTACATGGCTGGAATTTTTTTTTATTAGAAGTTGTTGGACTGCTAAACACTTTTCCAGCTTAGCCGATGGAGTTGTTTTGGGAGTTGTATAGGTATTTTAGAATGAGATTTGCTGGAAAGTGTTTGATTCTCATTGGGTTGTGTGTTTAGCTAACTAAATGCTGGATGATTAAGCCCTGCATGAGATTAATTAACTGTGTTCTGTTCTTGGTGTTCTGTGATGACTTGGTGCTGGTTTAAGATGTCATGAATACGTTGTTTCCCTCGTTGCCCAAAAGGAAAGACACGGCAAGAGCCATTCCTTCCTTTACCTGTGATAGACCAGGCTTCCTCTCTTCTCTTTTTTCTGTTTTCCTACGTTAGAATAATTCTGGTTTTGTTTAGTGTTTAGGTGAAGTTTTTGTATAATGAACTATTTTTCATAGTTTTCTTTTGGGGCTGGAAATGAGGTAGCAGGGCTGAAGCCTTTTGATGGTTGCAACAATGTTTATTGTCGGTGTTGCTAAAATTGCCAAAGACCTTTTGGTTGCTGCATTTTTTTTTTCCTTTGGCTGAGAGTCTTGTCCTCATTTTTTGGCTTGCGTGAAGGTCCTTGTTGTTTCTGATTCGGTCATCCCTTTGTACGCATGATAGGATTTTGAAACAGGTTTTTTGATTTGAGATGTTTGAATGCATATGCCATGCAAATACTGAAGTTCAGGAGCATTGCTTACTGAAGTATAGAACCATTGATGTCCTGCTAAGTTTTTCTGTTTTGTTTAAATAAAGTGGCTAAGTTTTCTGGTTGTTTGGTCCAAATGAAGTTGTTTGGATTGGAGAATGTACAATCCAAGTTGTGCTTAAAATTCGGCATTTGAACATGGAGAGTGTAGTAAATTTTGTGGTTGTAGTTGTATCCATTGCATCCGTTAGCTTTGCATGAAGTTTTTTCCATGTTTGCCTGTTTTCTTCCTCTATCTTTGTTGATTTGAATGTCAAGTTCATGCTTCGATTGTTTGGTTTAAAGTGTTGGGAAGTTTGATTAAGAGAACTTTGGTTAAAATATGTGTTTGAAGCTGTTTAATGGTGCTTGAAAAGTGAAGGTTAGTAACTAGTTTGTTGCAGAAAATTTCCTCAGATGCTGAATCCTTTTATTGCCGAGAGCTTGGTTTGCATTCTTATTTGCATGAAAATCTTCTTCATTCTGGTTTTTTGCATGCATGATAAGTTAGTAGGAACTTGAGTTTGGGATTCGGTCTGAAAGTTTCTTTTAAATCTGTCATGCGAGGTTGTTAAGCTTCAAGGCATAAGAGAATAATTGCAGAATTTTTCTTCATGATATTTGCATGATTTTTCTGTTATGTTTTGGTTTGATTGAATGTTGAAGTTGTTTGTAATGTTTTTCTTGATGTTTGGTTGAAAGATTTGTGATCAAGTTTGTGTTGAGGTTGACACATGTTTTGCGGAAATGAAAGTAGCAAATGGTGTTTTGAGTTGCAGAAAATTTTCGGCAAGAATGATTGTTGCAGGATGAAGTTTCTTACGTTTGCTTGCATGAGATTGCATGAAATCATCTTTCTAAAATTTCACTTTGACCCCTTAAGTTTGCTTTGGTTGCACTATGGCCCAAGCAATTGAAAAGATTAATCAATTTAATCCCTCAAGCTTCTCCAGGTTCCACAAAAGCCTAAGCATGTTCTAGTTTTCTTGCAAATAGGTCCTAGAATAATTGCATTTTAACCATTGCTTGTCCTTTTCGTTACTTATGGACCCGTGAACTTCCCAAAATGTGTTAATTGAGCTTGAATGATTGGTCAATTTTGCAATTGGGGCCTTGATAGTTTTTCCATCTTAAAAGTTTGACCAATAGTTTTTACTTTCTTGGAAATTATGCATTCTTTGATTGCATTTACGTTGCAATTAGGAAGGCTTCGGTGATTTTGCTTATATTTTACTTTTAAATTGGTGCCTTGACCCCTTTATTGTTTTGAAGCCATTTTTCCTTCATTTGCTTATCATTGCAAGGGAGGTACACTCTATCCCTCATTTGCACTTTATTTGACCCTACGTGCTCCTACGTGTTATGTGAATATGCATGTCTACTTGTTTACTAGTTTTTTCTTAATTTCTTTTATTTATGTCATTTACTCTCGTTTTTTTTTATTTATTTTATTTTATTTAAGTTATGCTTTATGGGGTATGTGTACACCTCTTGGCTTGTAATAGTTAAGGATTTAATTATTTTATTCCTTTTTCCCCTTTTTAGATCGTAGTCTCCCTAATGTAATAGATAGGGCTTGGAGGAGCATTCAATGAAGACCTATCGAAGACGTGTGCCTAGCTAGCAAATGTAATAGTTAAGGCTTTAATTGTCTTATTTGTCTTGCATGCTTACGTGATACGTGTTAATTTGCTTTATTAGGGCCTTGCATCTAGTCGAGCATGCTATGTGTTATGTGCTATGTGTTTACGAGTGTTTGGCATGTCTACTCGCTTTCCATGGCCATGAATGAATGTGATGGATGAATGTACGTTTCCACTAGTCCAACGCTAGTCGGAATTCGTAGAATGGGCTAGTTCAACGCTAGACTCTTAGGGACCCTCCTCGCTAGTTCACATTCGCATGCTCCACTACATTTCATGCATTTTTTTAGTTTTTATGGCATTTGGCATGTCCCTCTAACCTTTTCCCTTTCATTTTAGGCCTTTGCATTTCATGCTAGTTATAGAGTCCATTTGCCTGAGAAACCCCTTGGGTAAGGGAAACGAGCGAGTGTGGCTTCAAAATAGCCTTAGCACGCTAGTTCTCCCTTCTAATCAAAGGGAAAATTGAGACCACGAAATTAGAGGTCATCCCGTACCCGACCTGATGCATCCCTCTAGGATCATGCACTTTCATATCATTTTTTCATTATTTTCCTCACTAATTATATATTGTAATTCACATGCCATATTCACACACTTCTTTTCCTTCTTTACTTTCTACCTCACCCTTTGCACCCATTTATACCTATATATTTATATTTTCATCCATTTGCACACTAACACTTATATTTTCATCCATTTGCACACAAACACTTTTTCTCAAATTGCACACATGCATTTTTCTACACCTTGCACACTTACACTCTTATTTGAGTCCTCATTTGCATCATTCATGTTTTTCTATGAGGTCTTTCCTTATTGACCTTCACAATTCATGTGAATGGGATCAAAAGCCTCATCAGAGACATTTCTTAGACTTAAGATTGCATTTCTCATCCATTAGTCATATCCAATTTGCATACATACCTTGGGTAGAAAAAATGAGGAAAATAAGGGTTAAATCACGCAACTAGCCTTGGCTAGGTCGAAGGGGTGCCTTGGATTTTTATCCTTGCCTTCCCCTTCGTCAAATGTGACTCCCGAACCTTTGTCTTTGTTTTACGTGGACTAGGAGTCGTTTAAAAAGGGTTTCTTACTTTTTCCTATTTTACTTTAAACAATTCAATTTTTTGGGTGACTTGGTACACCCTAATTCTATACCAAGTGGCGACTCCATTTTTTATATAAAAACCCTTTTTAAACTATTTTTTTGGGTCAAATCGTCGCATTTTCAAAAGTCCCATTTAGACCCATATTTTTTCATCAAAAAATTCATTTTTTCAAAATCAATAAATTCACAAAACCAAGTATTTATTTTTTACCAAAAAAGTGGGGCGCGACAGGAAGTAAAATAACGAACCACGGTAGTCTGTTCGGGGATTTTGGGTATTGAGACCCTTGATTCCAGGTATACTCGAGTATTACCATTTCTGTTCGGTTACGGTGAGCGGGCCCGGTAAAGGGGTGTTTGGTGGACGGAATTCGGTGTAAAGAGGGGTTTACGGACGCATTGGTTCTATATACGTTGACGGAGAGTCAACCGATTTGGATCAAGTACGGCGCTGGAAATTTGGCTCCTGAGAGCCACCCGTATCCTTCTGATTTGAATCCTTGGTTCCTTTGCTTTACATCTAGCATGTGTATCTGATTTTGTAAAATGTGAAATGCCATGATTTTTCTGCTATATGTTTGGTACCTCATTGAGCGCAAGCTCACCCCTTTCTGTTCCTTTTGTTTTCCTTACAGGAAAATAAACCCCTTTTGGTCTAGATTTGACAAATGGCTGCCAAATTGAGCTAGTCGAACATATCTTTTGTATAGCTCATGTATTAAAACCCTAAGTGTACTTTTGGGGCGTTTTCTCTTTTGATTTGGCAAACCATGTGTATATATTAACTTTTGAAAACTTTTGTATGTTATTTTGATTTGTAAACGCTAAAGTTCAGATGTGAATGTTTGTTAGCTATTTCGGTTGGGTTCTGACGGGTCGGTTACTATTCATGGCCGACTCCGGATTTCATTTTTTTTATTTTGGGTTATTTTACCATTTTGACTTGTTTACGCTCGTTTGTAAGTTCCGGATCGCTATAGATAGTTCTGGTCTGCATCGTTAGTCCTGGCGAGAGTTGGGCAGGCAGTCCGTTCACCCCTTTGGTTCGCCTTAGGGGAAAGTGGGGCTGTTACAACACATCACGCAAACATACACATCTTGAAATTCAATATTTACATACCAAAATGGCATACCAAATTATCCCATAAATTTATACATGTACGGTTGCAAATTACAATTCAACGATGGGTTGGGTCAAAATGAGTTTAGGGTTTTGCCCAAAAGGAGCTATTCAGAATATATATATACATAAGCTCAACTCGGCAATCCATATTCTTTGCCTTTCCAAAAGTATTCAATTTCCTGTAAGGAAAACAAACGGAATAGAGTGAGCTTACGCCCAGTGAGATACTATCACTCAAGCAACCAAGTTCATATAAGCATAAAGTTTTTCATTTCAAATCATCCAAAAGTAAACCAAGAGCACACATTAATAGAGTTGATAAAAGGATACGGGCGGCTCTCAAGAGCCCCTTTCCTCGCTTGCATTCTTGATCGAACCTCATTGACCCTCCGTCAATGTTTAAGAGTAACCAACCGTAGGCTCCATTTTACTTCCATTCCTTCCACCCAACATACCCCTACCAGGCCCGAACTCCAAACAGTATAAATTTGGTAATACTCAAGTATACCGGAATCAAGAGTCTCACTACTACAAGATTCCATATAACAGTCCCCATGGCTTGTCAATTTTCACGACCAAGCCCTCGCCGGCTCGATTCAATTGATTACCAATGAAGTTGAGCTCCGTAGTAACAGTAATGGCCGTTGGATACTCATTCAACCGACACCAAATCCAGTATATCAGGTATCATTTAAATACCACAGTGAAACAGTAAACAATCGTATATAGTATCAAAAGGGGTGAGGGCGATCAAGTACACCCTCACTTTAATCAGTTTCAATGGTAAATAGGCCCTCAAGGAATCAAGTTCAAGTATAGCAAAGCCACATTGTAAACAAACAAGTGAGTAGTACACTCACCAAGCAAGCAAATGAGATTTCATCAACTTCCGCTCAATGAGCGTCTTGGACCACCGTCACGTCCTAAAACATTCAAATAAGTATAATAAGACTCGATTACAAGTCATAACCAAATCCACATACCACCAAAATAAAGTTCCACTAGAATGTATATGCACTAGAGTAAACCAGGAAAATCCGGAAATGGAATTAAGCTCTAATCCAAAAAAATAGTTTTTGATATAATTTTACGGTTTTGGCACCATTGGCACTACGATTATCAGATGGAGGTGAAAGATACACCATTTCGAAGCTAACTAATAGGACTACAATGCTTCAGAAGGTCACTCAGTCCAGTTCATAGTGCAACTAGGTCAAAAATGCAGGATACTAAACCAGAACCGCAAAAACAGGTGAGCAAACCGCATTCTGGTTAATGAACTGTAATTCAGGATACCTAAGTCCAAATCAAGTGATTCTAAAGCCATCCGAAAGCTAAGACATCAGGCTACATTTCTTCAGAAGACCTCAACAACCAAATCAGAAGTATTCCCAACCAAATTAACCAATTACAGAAGCAATTCTCAAGTTCGGGTAAAAACAGGGCAGCAGGGGTATTTCAGTCTTTTCACAAGTTACGATACTCCGATTCGCCTGAAATTTTGTAGGAAACTCTAAAATATCATTTCTGATAACTTTTATGTTTTAACCCAAGGCTAATTCAGACTCTAACTATGATGAACAGTGCCAGGCAGAAGGAAGGAAATGAAACCCTAACTTTCCAAATTTCCTTCCAAAACAGAAATTTTCTGCAATTAACCACACTTTCCACCTTCTAACTTCCTTCAATATCATTTCCAATCATCATACATGGCCACACAATAATAATCATATGAAAACAGAAAAATCACAAATAAATATAAAACTTCACCAAATTCAACCAAAATCAACATATAATCCACAAAATTACCTCTTAGGCTACCACAAATCATGAATTAAACATCATTAGATGAAGGAGAGGGGTTCCTTCACTACTCACCTTAGTAATACAAGAGAGAGAGCAACTAATCACCTTAGCCTTCCAAACAACTCCACTAAACACCTCACAATCACTAAGTGAAGGGGTTTTATGGAACAAATGCAAGATCAAATGGTTGATTTGTTGAATTTGAGCAAGATGGAAGCAAGAATTTGAAGAGCTTTTCCCTTTCTTTTTGCTTGAAGTGGCCGGCCAAGATGAGGAAGAAAATGGTGAATTTTGGTAATTTTTTTTTATTTATTTGGTCAAATGGTAAAAGGTGAATAGTAGTCATAAAGTACAACCAATCTCTAAGTGACACTTGTCACTTCATTAAATGCATAGCTATCACTTTGTTTCCTCTCACACCAATCCACTTGGTAACCTCTAATTATCTCTTAGCACCCGATAATTTAAGCCTAGTATCCAAAACTTAACCTAGTTGGCCGAATTTTTCCGAACTTTCCGTACTAGCGGGTCCCACGTCCGGTATACACTCTTAATTTCTCAAAACCTAACCGATACTAGAAAATTCATCTAAAAACTATATTTACTCATAAAAATTATCGAAAAAATTTTTCTAATAAAGAAAATGCAGAAAACATGCCATTAAGAGAATAAAACCTCGAAAATGAGAAAATTACGGGTTCTCACACACATACCCCTACCGGGCCCGAACTCCAAACAGTTCAATAAATGGTAGTACTCGAGTATACCGGAATCAAGAGTCTCATACTCAAGGATTCCACATAAACAGTCCCCATGGCCTGTCAATTTTCTCGACCAAGCCCTTGCTGGCTCGATTCAATTGACCACCAATGGGGTTGAGCTCAGAATCAACAGTATAAGTCATTGGATACACGTCCAAACGACACCCATTCAAGTATATCAAGACAATTCAAGTGATACAGTAAACAGTCAATTAAGCCATAGAGTACGAGAGTGGTAAAGTACACCCTCGCCTCAACTAGTATCAGCAGTAAACACAAACATTCCAATCATAAATCTCAAGTATAACAAAGCCAAGAAGTATCAATCATGTGTGTAGTACACTCGCCAATCAAACAAAAGGAACTTCACAAATTTCGGCCCAATGAGCGCCTTGGGTCACCGGCACGCCCTAAAACATTCAACTAAACACAATGAGACTCAAATACGAGTCTTAACTGTAACAGCCCCACTTTCCCCTAAGGCGAACCAAAGGGGTTAGCGGACTGCCTGCCCAACTCTCGCCAGGACTAACGATGCAGACTAGAACTATCTATAGCGATCCGGAACTTACAAACGAGCGTAAACAAGTCAAAATGATAAAATAACCCAAAACAAAAAAAATGAAATCCGGAGTCGGCCATGAATAGTAACCGGCCCGTCAGAACCCAACCGAAATAGCTAACAAACATTCACATCTGAACTTTAGCGTTTACAAATCAAAATGACATACAAAAGTTTTCAAAAGTTAATATATACACACGGTTTGCCAAATCAAAAGAGAAAACGCCCCACGAGTACACTTAGGGTTTTAATACGTGAGCTATACAAAAGATATGTTCAACTAGCTCAATTTGGCAGCCATTTGTCAAATCCAGACCAAAAGGGTTTATTTTCCTGTAAGGAAAACAAAAGGAACAGAAAGGGGTGAGCTTGCGCTCAATGTGGTACCAAACAGATAGCATTAAAATCATGGCATTTCACATTTAACAAATCAGATACACATGTCAGATGTAAAACAAAGGAACCAATGATTCAAATCAGAAGGATACGGGTGGCTCTCAGGAGCCAAATTTCCACCGCAGTACTTGATCTAAACCGGTTGACTCTCCGTCAACGTATATAGAACCAACGCGTCCGTACACCCCTCTTATCACCGAATTCCGTCCACCAAACACCCTTTTACCGGGCCCGCTCACCTCAAACGAACAAAATGGTAATACTCGAGTATACCCGGAATCAAGGGTCTCAATACCCAAAATCCCCGAACAGACTACCGTGGTTCGTTATCTAATCGTCCAGGCCCTTGCCGGCCCGACTCGAATAACTTAGCCACAGGACTGAGCTCATAGGTCATAGAAATCCAAACAGATGCAGACACAAATAACAGATTCAAATTTTGCATAGTAAATTGGCATATGAACAGACAAGATAACGAGTGTGATAAAGTACACCCTCGTCTCAACCAAATAAACAGATTGCAGAGCAGAAATCAAGTTAAACAGCAATGGAGGGGAGTGGTGCACTCACCGGCTCAACTTCAAAAGTTTTTACTTCAGATTGGCCTTAATCGCCAAGAAACCCTAAAATAACCAAAATAAACCAATTGAAGGTTTCACATCCATAATCGAGTAAACACAATGCACATGAGGCTCGACTACTAGTCGTATGCCTCGCCAAATAATTACTAATGCAAGGGTGGAAAACATGATTTTCTTGGAAACGAAAAGGTAACATGAAGACTTAGGCGCAAACAACCCAAAAGCCTTTCATTTCCACCAAAAGGCAAATCCAACTGAAAGGAACCAAACGGCCTAGAAAATCGGGCAGCACCTCCCCTAAAATTCTTACTTTTCCAGCCATTAAGGCTTCATTATTTCCTCAAATCAGTCCCAACATTTCACACAAAAGTCATCTCATTTCCCAAAAGCCGTTCACTAGGCTCAAAGTAGTACAAGTACAAAAGTTAGCTAGGAAATGACCGGAATGAGAGCGAGCCCTAAAACATGCAAACAAGTACATGGAGACTCGATAACGAGTCATAAAGCCATGCCAACCACAACCCCAATAAGGTTTCATATGCATATACAAGTATCATAGGTAACCAGAAATTTCAGCAATGCACTAACTTGACCTTAACAAAAAAAATAGTTTTCGTCCTCCTTTTGCGGTAATGGCACAAAATGCGCTACGCTTATCGGATGAGGGTGTAAAATCCACCATCTCGAAGCTAAAAGACAGGGCTACAACAATGTAGAAGGCCACTCAGTCCAAATCCTAGCACAACTAGGTCAAAAATGCAGAATACCAAACCAGAACCGTAATTGCAGGTTCACAAATCACACTATGCTGTAATTAGTCCAACTCAGTCTATACAGGTCCAAATGCGTTGATTCCAAAGGCATGCGGTAGCTAAGACCTCAAGCTACATTTCATCAGAAGACACCAACATCCAAATCCAAAGCAATTCCAGTCAAAACAGACGATTACAAACACAGTTTGAACATTCTGATCAACTTAGAACAGCTACAGTAAAATCGACATATCTCACTCTACACTACTCCAAATGACCTGAAATTTTACAGACACCTCAAACACATCAATACCTACAACTTTCATGTTTTGAGCCAAGGCCAATTCGGCCTCTAAGCATGAGATACAAAACCGGACAGAAAAGGAGGTTATGAAACCCTAACTTCCTCAAATTCCTTCCAAACCCAAAATTGGTTGCAATTATCAATAATTCACACCTACTAGAGTCATTATAGGCCATTGCCAATCATCATACAAGGCCACAACATCCAGATCATATTAAACCAGAAAATTCATCAATAAAATAAAAACTTCACCAATTCATCTCCAACCAAGAAATAAACCACAAATATCATCACTTTAGCCACCACTAGGCACAAATTAAGCATCATTAGGTGTAGGAGGAAGTTTGAGCACCACTTACCTAGTAAACAAGAGAAAAGGAGTTATAGAACACCTTGGCTTCCTTGAACACTTCCACAAGAACACTTACTAGCACCAAAGGGAAGGATTTTATGGAGTAGAACTAGTTTATGTGATTGGTTTTGGAAGATTGAGCTAAATGGAAGCTAAAATGTTGAAGAGTTTCTTTCTTCTTTGCTCAAGGGAAAGCCGGCCATGGAGGAGTAAGAAATGATTGAATTTTGGTTAATTTTTAAGATATTTAACCAAATGGGTCAAAAGTCAAAAAACATGAATAGTAAGTCATAAGTCATAACCAATATAATGGTGACACTTGTCACCTCCATTAATGCAATCCTATCTTTTCTTTTTCCTCTCACATCAATCACTTCACATCCTCTACTTATCTCTTAACACCAGATAAATTTCACACAGTATCCGGAATTTAACCTAATTGGCCGAATTTTTCCGAACTTTTCGCCCTAGTGGGTCCCACGTCCATTATATATTCTTAATTTTTCAAAAACTCTCCAATACGAGAAACAACATCTAAAAACTATAATTACTCATAAAATTCACCAGGAAAATTTTCCTAAGCCAGAAAATGCAGAAAACATGCCATTAAAGGAAATAAACCCTAGGAAAATTATTAAGGGATTTACGAGTTCTCACACTCTCTCCCCCTTAAAGAAATTTCGTTCTCAAAATTTTCTTATCAGCGGAATCCATCAAATCTAAGGTACCCAACGGATCGTACCTTCTACGTCCTCAGACGAGTCAGGGACCTGATGAGGCTCCAGGGAATATACTCGAGCCGGTACTTTCGCTCCAGTCCCTTCTCCTTTCGACTGTCCAGGGTTGGTCTTAGCTGGTTGCTGAGAGTTAGTCTTGGTTGGTGGCGGAATCCCTCTCCCTTCGCTTAGTCGTGCTGGACAGTTAGCAATTCGATGTTCGGCGCCATCACAGCGCAGGCATTTTCCTTCTTTCTTCCAACAATTTGCCTCCGTGTGATTTGGCCCTCCGCAATATCCACAGGGACCTCGAGTAGCAGTGACCGATCCTCCCGGTGAGACACCACTGGCCACCCCCGGTTGTCGTACTCCCCCATTTCCTTTTCCACTCTTAGGGGGTGTGCTCTTATCTTCCTGTTCCGAGCTGCTCCCAGGAAAGCCCCTTTTCTTGGTTTGGAAGTTTCTAACTTGTAGCCTCGCATCTTCAACCCGTTGAGCTTTCTCCACAGCGTCACTAAAGGTACTAAGTTGAGCTACAGCCAAATCCTTTTGAATCTCAACATTTAGCCCCTGAATAAAATGCCTTATCCGTCTTTGTTCGATTATGATCAGTTCAGGCGCAAATTTAGACAACCGAGTGAATTGACTCTCATACTCGGCTACGGTTTGTGTTCCCTGGCGAAACCGAATGAATTCATCTTCCTTCTTTTCTTGGATGAGAGGAGGGAAAAACTTGGCATTAAATTCTCTCATAAAGTTCGCCCGCATCCTCGGGGTTTGTTCTCTTTCCCATTTCATTCGAATGACATTCCACCAGGAACGGGCGGCTCCCTCTAGTTGAAAGACAGCAAATGTCACCTGTCTCTCCTCGGCATAGTGTAAGGCAGCGAAAATATCGATCATCTTCTCCAGCCATTTCTCAGCTACGTCAGGATCAGGGCCTCCAAGAAATTTGGGTGGGGAGAACTTCTGAAATCTCTCAAGGGCTCTATCCTCGCCCTCCATGTGATTACCAGGATTCCCAGGGTTAGGGTTAGGGTTTTGACCTTGTTGGTGCACCACTTGGGCTAGCAAAGCAGTCATTTGCTGCATGGCAGCAGCTATTTGGACATTGGGGTCAACCCTATGTTCAGGATTTGGTCCAGATGAGGTTTTCCCAGTACCCCTTTCAGGTGTAGGTTGCCTATTTCCACGCCCACGGCCCCGTCCACTCCGTGTACCTTCCATGAGTTTTACTTGGTCTAGGCAATAATACTAAACCAAAATAAGCACGATGCATGTAAGTAACACTCAAAACTTTTAGGATAACACACATATATACATTCCAAACAAGATCAAAGCATATATATACAAGCCGGTCAAAATTAGGTAGCACACATACATACAGCCAGTTAAGTCAAGTACAAACATAGACGATCCACCGAGGAAAGGCCTTTCTAGTTCACCAAATCCTTTCTAACCTAGGCCCTCACATCTTTCGTATCCGGGCGCAAGAATCCCATCTAAGATAATTCACAACTCGAGCCGGCCGGTCCCAAGAGTAAACCATCCTTATTAAAGATTCCTACCCGACATACATACCTATCTTCCTCGAGTCCCATGATAATGATTCGTACACTTATCACATGCCCGGTTCATAACTTACGCTCAAACGAGCACTTAGACATATTCATGAAATTAGGACCACAACACCACTTGGCCCAGTCTCACTCCGCGCAGAGACCACGCGAAGTGGCTCTGATACCACTTGTAACAGCCCCACTTTCCCCTGAGGCGAACCAAAGGGGTTAGCGGACTGCCTGCCCAGCTCTCGCCAGGACTAACGATGCAGACTAGAACTATCTATAGCGATCCGGAACTTACAAACGAGCGTAAACAAGTCAAAATGGTAAAATAACCCAAAATAAAAAAAATGAAATCCGGAGTCGGCCATGAATAGTAACCGGCCCATCAGAACCCAACCGAAATAGCTAACAAACATTCACATCTGAACTTTAGCGTTTACAAATCAAAATGACATACAAAAGTTTTCAAAAGTTAATATATACACACGGTTTGCCAAACCAAAAGAGAAAACGCCCCACGAGTACACTTAGGGTTTTAATACATGAGCTATACAAAAGATATGTTCAACTAGCTCAATTTGGCAGCCATTTGTCAAATCCAGACCAAAAGGGTTTATTTTCCTGCAAGGAAAACAAAAGGAACAGAAAGGGGTGAGCTTGCACTCAATGAGGTACCAAACAGATAGCATTAAAATCATGGCATTTCACATTTAACAAATCAGATACACATGTCAGATGTAAAGCAAAGGAACCAATGATTCAAATCAGAAGGATACAGGTGGCTCTCAGGAGCCAAATTTCCAGCACAGTACTTGATCCAAACCGGTTGACTCTCCGTCAACGTATATAGAACCAACGCATCCGTAGACCCCTCTTATCACCGAATTCCGTCCACCAAACACCCCTTTACCCGGCCCGCTCACCTCAAACGAACAAAATGGTAATACTCGAGTATACCCGGAATCAAGGGTCTCAATACCCAAAATCCCCGAACAGACTACCGTGGTTCGTTATCTAATCGTCCAGGCCCTTGCCGGCCCGACTCGAATAACTTAGCCACAGGACTGAGCTCATAGGTCATAGAAATCCAAACAGATGCAGACACAGATAACAGATTCAAATTTTGCATAGTAAATTGGCATATGAACAGACAAGAGAACGAGTGTGATAAAGTACACCCTCGTCTCAACCAAATAAACAGATTGCAGAGCAGAAATCAAGTTAAACAGCAATGGAGGGGAGTGGTGCACTCACCGGCTCAACTTCAAAAGTTTTTACTTCAGATTGGCCTTAATCACCAAGAAACCCTAAAATAACCAAAATAAACCAATTGAAGGTTTCACATCCATAATCGAGTAAACACAATGCACATGAGGCTCGACTACTAGTCGTATGCCTCGCCAAATAATTACTAATGCAAGGGTGGAAAACATGATTTTCTTGGAAACGAAAAGGTAACATGAAGACTTAGGCGCAAACAACCCAAAAGCCTTTCATTTCCACCAAAAGGCAAATCCAACTGAAAGGAACCAAACGGCCTAGAAAATCGGGCAGCACCTCCCCTAAAATTCTTACTTTTCCAGCCATTAAGGCTTCATTATTTCCTCAAATCAGTCCCAACATTTCACACAAAAGTCATCTCATTTCCCAAAAACCGTTCACTAGGCTCAAAGTAGTACAAGTACAAAAGTTAGCTAGGAAATGACCGGAATGAGAGCGAGCCCTAAAACATGCAAACAAGTACATGGAGACTCGATAACGAGTCATAAAGCCATGCCAACCACAACCCCAATAAGGTTTCATATGCATATACAAGTATCATAGGTAACCAGAAATTTCAGCAATGCACTAACTTGACCTTAACAAAAAAAATAGTTTTCGTCCTCCTTTTGCGGTAATGGCACAAAATGCGCTACGCTTATCGGATGAGGGTGTAAAATCCACCATCTCGAAGCTAAAAGACAGGGCTACAACAATGTAGAAGGCCACTCAGTCCAAATCCTAGCACAACTAGGTCAAAAATGCAGAATACCAAACCAGAACCGTAATTGCAGGTTCACAAATCACACTATGCTGTAATTAGTCCAACTCAGTCTATACTGGTCCAAATGTGTTGATTCCAAAGGTATACGTTAGCTAAGATCTCAAGCTACATTTCATCAGAAGACACCAACATCCAAATCCAAAGAAATTCCAGTCAAAATAGACGATTACAAACACAGTTTGCACATTCTGATCAACTCAGAACAGCTACAGTAAAATCGACATATCTAACTCTACACTACTCCAAATGACCTGAAATTTTACAGACACCTCAAACACATCAATACCTAAAACTTTCATGTTTTGAGCCAAGACCAATTCGGCCTCTAAGCATGAGATACAAAACCGGACAGAAAAGGAGGTTATGAAACCCTAACTTCCTCAAATTCCTTCCAAACCCAAAATTGGTTGCAATTATCAATAATTCACACCTACTAGAGTCATTATAGGCCATTGCCAATCATCATACAAGGCCACAACATCCAGATCATATTAAACCAGAAAATTCATCAATAAAATAAAAACTTCACCAATTCATCTCCAACCAAGAAATAAACCACAAATATCATCACTTTAGCCACCACTAGGCACAAATTAAGCATCATTAGGTGTAGGAGGAAGTTTGAGCACCACTTACCTAGTAAACAAGAGAAAAGGAGTTATAGAACACCTTGGCTTCCTTGAACACTTCCACAAGAACACTTACTAGCACCAAAGGGAAGGATTTTATGGAGTAGAACTAGTTTATGTGATTGGTTTTGGAAGATTGAGCTAAATGGAAGCTAAAATGTTGAAGAGTTTCTTTCTTCTTTGCTCAAGGGAGAGCCGGCCATGGAGGAGTAAGAAATGAGTGAATTTTGGTTAATTTTTAAGATATTTAACCAAATGGGTCAAAAGTCAAAAAACATGAATAGTAAGTCATAAGTCATAACCAATATAATGGTGACACTTGTCACCTCCATTAATGCAATCCTATCTTTTCTTTTTCCTCTCACATCAATCACTCCACATCCTCTACTTATCTCTTAACACCCGATAAATTTCACACAGTATCCGGAATTTAACCTAATTGGCCGAATTTTTCCGAACTTTTCGCCCTAGTGGGTCCCACGTCCATTATATATTCTTAATTTTTCAAAAACTCTCCAATACGAGAAACATCATCTAAAAACTATAATTACTCATAAAATTCACCAGGAAAATTTTCCTAAGCCAGAAAATGCAGAAAACATGCCATTAAAGGAAATAAATCCTAGGAAAATTATTAAGGGATTTACGAGTTCTCACATTAACCAACTCCACATACTACTAGAGTAAGACCAAATAGAACGTATAAGTGCAAAATCAAGTTAGGACATGTGCGGAAATGAAGTTTAGGTTGGAAACCAAAAGACAGGTTTGACATTGTTTAGCGGAACGAACACAACTGAAGCTACACTTATCGGATTGAGGTAAAATTTACACCATTTCAAAGCTAAGATGAAGGCCTACAAATTTTATGAGACCACTCAGTCCAGTTCGTAGTGTAGCAAGGTCAAAATTTCAAGATACCAAACCAGAATTGCACAAACAGGTTAGCTAACCGCATTATGGTTAAATGACCATAACTCAGGCTACAGAAGTCCAATGGAGGTGTTTCTAGGGCTGTTGGAAAGCTAAGACACAGCACTACAACTTTTGTGTTTTGGCCAAATTCTAATTCGGTAAGGATCAGGGTGAAAAGTCTCGGTCAGATTGGGTGAAGTGTCACTCTATCCGTCGAACTCTACCTAGGGCAATATGGGGGTATTTCTGTCTTTTCATAGGTTACGGAGCTCGGATTGGCCTGGAAATTTACAGGCAACTATAAAACATCATTTCCTACAATGTTCATGTTTTGTGCTAAGGCCAAATCAGCCTCTAACTAGGTCTAACAGTACCGGGAAGAACAGGGGAAATTGACAACCCTAAACTGTCATTTTCTGCGCTAACCAGAAATTTCTGCAACCAATCGTATCCAACATATATTCGCTCCAAATTACACTATAATAAGCCCTCAATCCATGATTAACATACCAAACAGAAAAATAACAATAATAAATCAAAATCCATCAAACCTTCACTTCCAACCATAAACAAACCATAATCACACCATATGTCATCATATTAAACCACTAAAGCCACCAATTGAACATTATCAAAGCTAAAGGGAAAAATTCTTAACAACTCACCTTGTAACCTCAAGACAACAAGCAACTTAGCACCTTTGCTTCTCAAACCACTTCACCACTCACCTTAATCCTACCAAGAGAAAGGTTTTTATGGAGCAAATCAAAGTTTTAACGGTTGGTTTGTGAGATCAAGGCAAGAAATTGAAGAAAGAAGTTGGAAGTTTTCTCTTCTTTTTCCTCCAAGAAGCTCGGCCAAAAGAGGGAGAAATAAGATGATATTGTGGTGAATTTTTAATATGGAGGAAAGGTAGAGTAAAAGGTCAAAGTCCAAGGGTGAATTGAATGGTGACACTTGTCACCTTTTGGCTTAAAGCTTATCCTTTTCCTCTCCCATGTTAATCCAACACTAATCCAACTAAGTAACCTCTAATTATCTCTTAACATCTGATAAATTAAATCCGGTATACACAACTTAACCTAATTGGCCGAATTTTACCGAACTTACCGCACTAGTGGGTCCCACATCCGGTATATACTCTTAATTTCTCAAAAACTAACTAATACTAGAAAAATAATTTTAGAACTATATTTACTCATAAAATTTATTGTTAAAATTTTCTGAATGAAGAAAATGTGAAAAGCGTGCAATTAGAATAAAATAAAACCTATAAATTAAGAAAATTACGGGTTCTCACACTCTCTCCCCCTTAAAAGAATTTCGCTCTCGAAATTTTCTCACCTTGATTTACGAATAGTTCAGGATATTTCTTTTGCATTTCTTCTTCCACCTCCCAGGTAGCTTCCTCTACCCCATGGTTTCTCCACAAGATCTTCACCAACGGAATTTGTTTGTTTCTCAGCTCCTTAACTTTGCGGTCAAGTAATTGTACAGGTTTCTCTTCGTAGGTAAGGGCTTCATCTATTTCAATTTCCTCCGGTTGTAGGATATGAGACGGGTCGGGGTAATACTTCTTAAGCATCGAGACGTGGAAGACGTCGTGAATTCTGGATAGACTGGGCAGTAGTTCTAGCCGATACGCTACTTTACCCACACTCTGGAGAATCTTGAAAGGTCCGACAAATCTCGGTTGGAGTTTCTTTCCTCTACCCGCCGTGATGCTTCATAACGGTGTGACCTTGAGGAAAACACGGTCCCCTACGTCAAACTCCAAGTCTTTTTTTCGATTGTCTGCGTAGCTCTTTTGTCGGCTTTGAGTTGTTTGGAGTCTTTGCCGTATCAATTTGACCTTTTCTCGAGCCTCCTTCATCCACGGAATAGCCGTTGGATCTAGGACTTTCCTTTCGCCGACGTCATCCCAGTAAATCGGTGACCGACACTTCCTCCCATAAAGTGCCTCGTATGGAGCCATTTGGATTTACGAATGGTAGCTGTTATTGTATGCAAACTCCACTAAGGTCATGTGTTGACCCCAGTTACCTCCAAAATCCAAAATGCAAGTCCTTAACATTTCCTCGAGAGTTTGGATTGTTTGCTCCGATTGTCCATCCGTCTGAGCGTGATAGGTGGTGCTTAAGTTGAGTTTAGTCCCTAAAGCCTCTTGAAATTTTTGCCAAAACCTAGATACGAAGCGGGGATCTCTGTCCGAAACGATGCTCACAGGAACTCCATGTAGTCTCACGATCTCATCCATGTACACCTGAGTTAGTTTCTCCATGGAATACTTCATGTTTATCGGCAAGAAATGGGCCGATTTGGTTAACCGGTCGACGATCATCCAAACGGCATCATGTCCTCGTTGCGTTCGTGGCAAACCTGAAACGAAATTCATGGTGATGTTTTCCCACTTCCACTCGGGTATCTCAAGAGGTTGTAATAAGCCCGATGGTTTTTTATGCTCCGCCTTAACCTGTTGGCAAATGAGACATTTTTGTACGTACAGAGCGATTTCCTTCTTCATGTTATCCCACCAATAGGCTCCTTTTAGGTCCTGATACATCTTGCTACTACCCGGATTGTGACGACCCCACCTCTCCCTAAGGCGTACCAAAGGGTTTGGCGGACCGCCTGCCCAGCTCTCGCCATGACTCACTCGCTCGTTTCACGTGCATACATCCATGGACCAGAAATAACATCGCAATTCAAACTTATAATTTACATTGATGTAAAATCAAGGTACAAAGCCCCAATATACCCAAACTGGTTCAAAGTATATACAATCCCAATACAAAACATTCTATTCAAGGAATAGCGTGAGTACAAGTCAAAAGTCAAAACAACTAGACTACGCTAGTCTTTACACGTCTCACGCTTCACTCGTACCCCTGTAAGGAAAACAAAACTAACGGAGTGTGTAAGAACCCGTGAATTTTCTTATTTTCTAGGCCTTATTTTATTTAATTACACGCCTTTTATGCAATTTCTTTATTAGGAAAAAATTTTCTAAATAAGTTTATGAGTAAATAGGGTTTTTAAAAGTATTTTTCTAGTATAAGTTAGTTCATGAGCTTTTAAGAGTATATACCGGATGTGGGACCCACTAGTGCGGTAAGTTCGATAAAATTCGGCCAATTAGGTTAAGTTTTGCATTAAGAGATTCATTTACTATGTGTTAGGAGATAATTAGAGGTTAGTTTGATTAATTTGTAAGGAGAGACAAAAGGATGAGACCAAGCATAGGAATGGACAACTGTCAAGTAACTATTGGAGGATAACTTTGACCTACTATTCATCACCTTTACTAAATACCAAAAATTGACCAAAATTATCTTCATTCTTCATGCTTCTTGGCCGGCTATTGAGGACGAAAAAAAGAGAGGAAAAACCTTCATCTTGTCTTGCCAATCCAAGCCAAATCTTGAGTTCCAATCTTTAATACATCAAAGTACTCCATAAAAACTTCTTGCTAGGGAGGATTTAAGAGGTTGGTGGTGTTGTTTTTGAAAGGGAAACATCAAGCTATCATTTTTATTGGGGTTTTAAGGTATGTTACCAAGAACTTTCTTCTTAGTTCTTACTTCAATTAATTGTTAGGGGATGGTTTAGAGTTGAGTTATGTAGTTTTATAGAAAAATTTCATGAAGGAAGTAGTGTTACGGAAAATTTCAGTTTCTTGGTGAATTTTCTGCCCTAATATGAAGATTTATGATTAGTTATGGTTTGATAGCTTTGATATGTGAAATAGCTAGTGTTTAGATGCTAGTTTACTTGGCCTAAAGAAATTTCTGGTTTGTAAGCATAAATTCCAGCTTGGATGATAACCTGCCCTGCTTCTGTCTGGTTCTATTTCACCATGTTAGAGGCCGAACTTGTGACGACCCCACCTTCCCCTAAGGCGTACCCCAGGGTTCGGCGGGCCGCCTGCCCGACTCTCGCCGGGACTCAGTCGTTCACTAAAGTCCTCAAATGAATTACAAGAATAAACCTCAAATATACATCACATGGTCCACAAATATACACCCAAGTCTCCAATAATTACATGTCACAAATGCAGCGGAAACTAATTCCCAACTATACATCAAATGACTCCAAATCCAAAACTGTACAAGATATAGGCCATCCAGTCACGTGAACAAGTACTACAAGTCCTTCCTTCGCCACGAGCCCTGTGGAGGGGAATAAAATATTTTTGGGGTGAGCTAGAAGCTCAGCGAGTAACCATTAAAATCAGTAATCAAATCGGTTTCACAATAGTTCATTTCAATGATGTCATATATCCATGATGTCATAAATCAAATGATAAGTCCAGAAACAACTACATCATTTGCAAAACAGTAAATGTGGATTATCAATAATTCAAGAAACATTTACAATGGAAAGCGATAGTAACATTCATGAAAGGATACATTCATTCTCCTGACATTTCCTCGCTCATTTGGTCATTCATTTCATTTCATTCACCCCGTCCCTGGCTTTTGGCCAGGCTCCACCAACCTACATAGGTAATACTCGAGTATACCAAACGTTCACCCAAGTTCCTAATCGCCTGACCGAGTCCGCTTCTAGCTCAAGACGACCGGTAACAAGGGGCAATGGCCAGTTCAGCCCAAAAGGCTTACATTCATGCGCAAGTAACATTTCAATCGAAAATTTCACATTTATCGAGGTCGAGTGCGATAAAGTACACACTCGCCTCGAAAACTCGTTTTGGAAATCATTATAAGCGCTTAACACGTTATCAACCAAAATACAAGTCATGAAGTCAAGAAATATAGCAAACAAGGCACACTCAAATGCCGGCACACATGATATGCAAGAAAACATTTCAAAAGTAACTTTGGAAACAGTTCAAAAGTAAATAATGTAAGAAACGGTTCATAAATAGCGTTAAAAGTAGTTTGAGGTCACTCACCTCCACGGCTCAGAAACCATCCATCATGTATCATTGCCTTGCTCAAATCCAAGTCTTAGATCACAAACTCAATGCAAACAAGTCCCTTCAAAGTTCGGACAGCACTTCCCCTAAATTTGCTAACTTTTCCAGCTATCATGGCTTCATTATTCTTCTCATTCAAAACCAAAGGTACACACACAACAACAAGTTCATCCAATAGCCATTCAGCAAGTTCCAAGAAGTACAAAGACATGTCAAGCTAGGGAAAAGTCCGGAAATGAAAGTTAAGCTCAAAACCAGAAAAATAGGTTTTGACGTCATTTTGCGGTAATGGCACCAAAGGCACTACGATTGTCGGATAAAGGTCCAAGACCCACCATTTCGAAGCTAAGAGATAGGGCTACAATATTGTAGAAGGTCACTCAACCCAGTTTCGAGTGTAACCAGGTCAAAAATGTAAGATACTATACCAGAATCACAAAAACAGGTTTGCAAAATGCATTCTAGCGTAAACATCATAACTCAGCCTACACAAGTCCAAATCCAGAAATTCCAAAACCAGCTGAAATCTAAGAAACAGGGTTACATTTCATCAGAAGACCTCAACAACCAATTTGGAAGCAATTCCAGCGAAAACAACCAATTACAGTCGCAGATTTCCAATTCTGGGTAAACCAGAACAGCGATAGTAATTTCGACTTATCTCATTCCACACTACTCCGATTGACCTGAAATTTTGTAGGTACCTCTAAAATGTCATTCCCTACAACTTTATTGTTTTAAGCTAAGGCCAATTCGGCCTCTAACATGGTGCAATAAATTCGGGCAGAATGTAGCTTCATGAACCCTAACTTTCCAAAATTTATTCCAAAACAGAAATTGGTTGCAATTTTCCACTTTTTCCACCTCATAGAGTCCTTAAACATCATTTCCAATCATCATATATAGCCACACAATCATATCCATATGAAAACAGAAAAATCCCCAAAAATTATAAAACTTCACCAATTCAACCAAAATCAAGTTTTAATCCATAAACTTGCATCTCCTACCATCACCAAGCATGAATTTAACATCATTAGAGGGAGGAGAGGTATTCATCCACTACTCACCTTAGTAAAACAAGAGAGAGAGCAACTAGGCACCATAACTTTCCAAACAACTTCACAACCAAGCTCAACTCCACCAAACTAAGAGGTTTTATGGAGTAATTTGCAATTTAATCGGTTGGAACTCAAGATTTGAGCAAGAATTGAAGTTGAAGTTGAAGAAACTCTCTCTTGTTCTTTCCTCACCAAAAATTTCGGCCAAGACAATAAAAATGGAAGAAATTGGGTCAAAATTTGGTTTAGTAAAGGTTAAGACAAGTCCAAGTCAAAGTCAAGGTCCAAGATTAAATCACAAGGTGACACTTGTCACCTTTTGGTTCAAAACTTATCTTTTTGTCTCTCCAATACAAATATCTTAACACCTTGTAAAATAATATCACTTAATACAAAATTCCTACAAGTTGTCAAAAATATAATGCATTTACCGCACTAGCGGGTCCCACGTCCAAAATACGCTTTTAATTTCTCAAAAACTAACCGATACTAGAAAAATCATTTTAAAACTATTTTTGCTCATAAACTTTATCTGAGGAATTTTTCTAATCAAGAAAATGTAGAAAAGGCGGGCATTAAAAAAAATAAACCCTAGAAAATTAGAAAATTTCCGGGTTCTAAACTCATTTTTTTCGGGGCGTCACAGAACTAGCCTTAGCACAAAACATGAAAGTTGTAGAGGATGATATTTTATAGTTTCCTACAAAATTTTAGCCCAATCGGAGAAGCGTAGCCTGTAAAAAGACTGAAATACCCCTGCTACCCTGTTTCTGTCCGAAACTGATAATCAGCTTTGGTAATTGGTTAAGGTTGACTGGGAATACTACTCATTTAGTTGTTGATGTCTTCTTAACATTTATAGCCTGGTATCTTAGCGTTCATATGGCTTTGGAATCACTTGAATTGGAGTCGTAGGTGCTGAGATATGAGTGAATGAATCAGGACTGCTGGTTGCATTTCATAGTAAACTTCAAACTGGAAAATCTGGGGTTGTTTCGGTACATTTGACCTAGATACATTGCAAACTGGACTGAGTGGCCTTCTTCAACATTGTAGCCCTTTCTCTTAGCTTCAAAATGGCATAAATTACACCTCAATCTGACAAGGATAGCTTCAGTTGTGTTAATTCCGCTAAGCAACAGCAAATCTGCCTTTTGTTTTCCCACCCAAACTTCGTTTCCGCATATGTCCTAGTTTGATTTTGCACTTATACGTTCCATATGATTTTACTCTAGTGATATGTGGATTCAGTTTATGACTCGTATTCGAGCCTTATTGTGGCTCTAATTAAAGGTGTTCGATAGCTTGTGATTTGTGGGTATTGAGGTTTGGTTGGAAAGTAAAGAAAGACAAGGGAAATGCTGTCAAAATTTTCGCGGAGCATCTGCATAGTCTCGGGAAAATTTGCTATATCTTGATGTAGGAATGTCGGAATTGAGTTCCGTTTGTTGCGTTTTAAACTAGATTCATAGGGCTATAAACTGTATAAATTTCAGACCCTATTTATGTCTGTACCATTTATGGTATTTTTCAAATTTGACTGAAATATTGTACCTATTCTGTCTTTCACTGGATAAAGCAGCAACTTGAGGCTTGAATTTGACTGACTTCGTTCTGAATCTTATGAGGGTGTTCTCTAGAAAGTTATAACCCTTTGAATGTATTTTCCAACGGTATAACTTTTACTAATTCTGGACTTACAAAACTTGAGATATGATTTTTCATATAGGGTTGCGCGAAACTGGAAAATCCTATTTTCCTAATATCGATCTTACTTTCATTTTCTACTTCAAATTTAGAGTTGGTCAGTCATTGTATGTAGGGTTTTGAGGTTGTTCATGCCTTTCGGGCTAATCATTATCTTTTCACTCCAAAGTCACCTCTTCGCTTTACATTAATGGTTCTTTTGGATAGGCACATAACTTGTAATCGAGTTTTACTTGTGAATTCCACTTATTAGGTCTTGGAGTCCAGTCTTAAGTGTTTGCCCTGATTGTTCTAGGAGGTGCCGGCTAGTAAAGCCATACCTGGGAAGGAAATTTTTGAAATTATCCTTGTTTGATCAGGTCAGTACACCACTCCCCTGAATTATTGCTAAACTGGTTTTCTGTACTTGCAACTTGCTATTTGAATATCTTTCCTGACTTTTTATCTTGTATGAGACGAGAGTGTACTTTATCACCCTCGTTCTCTTGCCTGTACTGAACGAACTGGAATCTATTACTTGTACTTGTTATGAACTTGAACTTGTTATGAGATCGTTTGGAAGTGTGTCCAACGATCATCCTGTTAAACTTGAGCTCAACCTCATGGGGAGTTAATTAAATCGAGCCAGCAAGGGCTTGGTCGAGATAATTGACAATCCTTGGGTACCTATTCCTGGGGGAATCTTTGGGTATTGAGACTCTTGATTCCGGTATACTCGAGTATTACCATTCCTGTTCCTGTTTAGCGTTCGGGCCCGGTAACGGAGTATGATTGGTGAACGGGATTTGGCATTAAAGTGGTGTTCTACTGGACTAGTTTCCTTATTTGAAAGTTGACGGAGGGTCAACGTAGTCGGATCAAGTACTGCAATAGGGAATTTGGCTCCTGAGAGCCACCTGTATCCTTTTATCTAAGTTGTTTTGTTCCTCTCCTTATTTGCTACACTTATGTGATTAATTGAGTATGAAGTTCCTTGGTTCTTAACTATTATTATTTTGGGCACCTCATTGAGCTTTTAGCTCACCCCGTTTCGTTATCCTTGTTTTCCTTACAGGAAATCACCTTTTGAAGACTATGATGTTTTGAAGCATGAGTTGAGCTAGTTTTAGTATTCTTTTGTATAGCTCCTCGATGGTTGGAAAACCTTAAATGTATTTTAACCAAACAATTCCCTTTTGAATTGAAAATTTGCAACCATGTGTATATAAAAGTGTTTAACCATGTTCCTAAGTTGATTTGGTTTGGAAATGTTCTTTTCTAGGGTTATCTAAAGTTGTTGTGCTTGGTTGGGTTTCGGACAGTGAATGTTATCTTCTCGAAGTTCTTTTGAGCGGTTGGTAGGGTTTACGTTCGTTCCGGATCCGTAGTCCCCGCGAGAGCTAGGCAGGCTGTCCGCCGAACCCTTTGGTTCGCCTTAGGGGGAGGTGGGGCTGTCACAGAGTGAGCCAAAAGCTCAGTGAAGTTCCAAATATCAAATTGGCCATCAAACAAAGTAATAACAGTGAAATAGTGAAATAGCGAGCAAACAAGTCTAATCAAGGAGATAATACTTCAAGTAGTCAAGAAATATATGGATCATGTTCACGTGTAAGGATACAGTGGCTCATGTCTCGGCTCCATCCCAGCTTGATCAATTAGTAGTTGACACTCCATTAATTTTCAAGTAATAACTAGTCCAAAAATAATACCCCACTTCACGCCAGTCTCCGTCCACCGATCAACCCCCTTTTCCGAACCCGCACGCCGCACGAAACACGGGCAGTAATACTCGAGTATACCGATTAGCCGAGGAGATAGCACTCCACTCGACATTACTAGTTATCCAGGGTTCGTTATCTAATCGACCAGGCCCTTGCCGGCTCGACTCGATTAACTAGCCACAGGGTTTCTGGAATTCCAGGCAAGATACAAGTCATATGCACGTAGAGCAAGTCAAGTGAAATCGATAAACAAGAACAAATCTGGATAGGGCAAGTGCGATAAAGTACACCCTTGCCCCATCAAATCACTTATATATCATGTAATCACATTGGTTAGAGATAAATCACAAATATCAAGTTCAATCAGATATTTGGAAGCACTAACCAAAAGTAGTGCCTCTACTGTTCGCATCTGGAAGGTACTCCGGGTTTGGAGTCCAAATCTGCGATAAAACTTGACTTAAGAACTTTGAAAATCGACTAAGGTTCGAAACTTAGACGTTTCATTCAATAAGAATCAAGAAATTGAAATTCACTTGGAGAATAGTCGTGAAACAGTTGCTCGCTTTTCAAACTGAAAAAGTTTGTAACATGTTTACTTGGAAATAACTTGTGAGTTGAAAGTGCAAGGAAAACGGATTTATAGTGATTATTACCGCTTTTCCTAAGGGTACAAGTTCGGCTAGGTTCTAACGTATAGCCCTCGATAAACCAGGTAACAAATGTCCTAGATGGTTCAAGTGATATTCATTTATCAACTTTACCCAAGTCGCAAGTATATTTCTCTAGTCCTCGAGCGAAAATTTGGGCAGTATGCCCTTTGTATTTTCCTATTTCCAGCCATTTTTGGCTTCATTATTTTCCTTAATCAAACCCAAGGTTACACACAACACAATTCCATTTCAATAGCCATTCAATAGGCTCAATACAATACAAGTACAAAAATTAGGCTAACAACAAGTGCTGAAATGAAGTTTAACAAAAGACAGATTTGACGGGTTTTTACGGAATGGACACATCCGAGACTACGCTTATTGGATTGGAATGCAGTTTGTACCATTTCAAAGCTAAGTGGGCGTTTGCTCTCGGTCCCATTTTTGTCGTATTACGTTTCACCAGGAACGGGCCGTCCCTTCCAACTGGAAAATAGCAAAAGTCACCTGCCGTTCCTCCGTGTAGTGCAGGACAGCAAAGATATCCACCATTTTCTCTAGCCACCTTTCAGCTACATCTGGATCAGGTTCCTCAATAAACTTTGGTAGGGCAAACTTCTGGAACCTCTCGAAGGCCCGGTCCTCACTCTCCACGTGATTACTAGGGTTCCCAGGGTTGGGGTTAGGGTTGTGACCCTGTTGGTGCACCAATTGAGCTAGCAAATCAGTCATTTGCTGCATGGCAGCAGCTATTTGGACGTTGGGGTCAACCCTTGGTTGAGGGTTTGGTCCAGACGAGGTTTTCCCAGTGCCCCTTTCAGACGTGGGTTGCCTAATTCCATGCCCACGACCTCGTCCACTACGAGTGCCCTCCATTGATCTAAGTCAATCTAAGGTCGAGGTGCAAAGATAATATTAAAGATAAGTATAGGCATAAGCAAATAACAAGAGGTACTCACAGATCAAAAGCATATCTCTACACACAACTATACCGAACCAGGCACACAGTAATAGTCAATTAGATACAAATATGAAATATCCATGAAAGTAGCGGGGTCATCCAAAAGTACTATAAACAGACTAGGTCACAAGTACAAAAATAACTCACGAAAAGCTTTTCCCCTCTGGGGATCCGTCCATAATCTACGAGAACAACACCATTTATATCTTAATCAAGGTTGATCACGCTTAATCACACCCGAACAAACCACACGAAGTTCCATAGAATCGCATTTTTAGTTCGCTCAATCCTTTCTAACCTAAGCTCTCATCTCTTTCATATCCGGGCGCAAGAATGCCATCTAAGATAATTCACAACTCGAGCCGGCCGGTCCCAAACGTAAATCATCCATATTAAAGATTCCTACTCGATATACATACCTAGCTTCCTCAAGTCCCATGATAAAGATCTTTATACTTATAACATGCACGGTTCATAGCTTATGCTCAAAAGAGCACTTATACCTTTCGACGCATTCACGAAAGCAGGACCATAACACAACTTGGCCCAAGCTCACTCAGCGCAGAGACCACGCGAAGCAGCTCTGATACCACCTGTGATAGCCCCACCTCACCCTAAGGCGAACCAAAGGGTTCAGCGGACCGCCTGCCCAACTCTCGCCAGGACTACGGACTCGATTCACACAAACCCAGCATAGTACGCACGATAGGACCCAAAGAAAATGAACAATTGAAAACTACTAAGGTGAGAACATGCCTACCAAACCATAAAATCATAGTCTCAATGGAATACATTTAATCGACAAGGTCAAACACTTATACATATATTTACATTGAAGTCTTGAACAAATTAACATACAGTGCGAGCCGAGGTACTCACACTGCACAAAATACAATTAGGGCTTCATTTTTAAAGAGTTTAACAACATGACATATATACTAGCTTGCCCCTTTTCTTCCAAAACTATGATTTCCAAGTTTGTCCCCTGTAAGGAAAACAAAGGCAACAGAAAGGGGGTGAGCTTACGCTCAATGAGGTACCAAACATATAGGGGTAAAATCATGGCCTTTCACGTTTAATCAATCAGATACATATACCAGATATCAAGGAAAACATTTAGACACAGTGATTCAAAGGGAAAGGATACAAGTGGCTCTCAGGAGCCAGATTTCCATTTGCAGTACTTGATCCGAGCCCGTTGACTCTCCGTCAACGTCAATAGAACCAACATATCCGTAGACCCCACTTTACACCAATTTCCGTCCACCAAACATACCCCTACCGGGCCCGAACTCCATTCAAGAACAGTAATGGTAATACTCGAGTATACCGGAATCAAGAGTCTCAATACGCAAAGATTTCCAAAACAGACTACCGTGGTTTATTATCTAATCGACCAGGCCCTTGCCAGCCCGACTTGAGTAACTAGCCACAGGTGTTGAGCTCAGAGGTCACAAAAAGGTCGTTGGATACCAGCCTCCAAACGACGTCCGAATAGATTCAGATACAGTTAACAGATTATACACAGTAAATAGGCATATGGACAGACAAAAGAACGGGTGTGATAAAGTACACCCTCGTCTCAAACACAATAAACAGATAGTGCTGTCATTTAAATCGCAGATTGCGGGGGCAGGAACCAAATTAAACAGCAAATGATGGGAGTGGTACACTCACCGGTTCAAGTACAGATACTTCACAAAAGTTTTCACTTCAAACTGACTTTAATCGCCAAGAAACCCTAAAATCATCAAAGTAAACACAATTGAAGGTTTCACATCCAAAATCGAGCAAACGGGATGTACAAGTGAGGTTCGACTACACGTCGTACGCCTTTCCAGATTAAATACTAGTACAAAAGAATAAAATACGACTTTTGAGTAAAAAGATAATAGTTGGTCCTAGGGTTACAAAAAAACCCCCAAAATCCCACATTTGTACTAAGATCAACTCAATTGAAGGAATCGTGTAGCCCTAAAATTTTGGGCAGCATGCCCTCTGTATTTACCTATTTTCCCCAACCACTTATGGCTTCATTATTTTCCTCAATCAATCCCAAAGTCATACGCAATATAAATTCATCACAACAGACGTTCAATAGGCTCAAATTCATTCAAGTACAAAATTTAGCTAGGAAAATGACCGAAAATGAAAGTTAAGCCCTAAAACCCAAAAACAGATTTGATGTCATTTAGCGTATTGGACACAACCGGCGCTACTATTATCGGATTGGGTGTTATTTAAACCATTGAGAAGCTAAGACAGAGGGCTACAACTTTGATGAAGGCTACTCAGTCAGTTTACAATGTATCTAGGTCAAATTCACCAAAACAATCCCAGATTTCCAATTCGAAGTTTACTGTGGCAGTCCTGATTCATGCAGTCATATTTCAGCATATACAATTCCAATTCAAGTGATTCCAAAGCCATTTGAAAGCTAAGATACAAGGCTATAAGTCTTAAGAAGACATAGACAACCAAATCAGTAGTATTCCTGGTCAAAACAACCAATTACAGAAGCTGATTAGCATGTTCGGATAGAAACAGGGCAGCAGGGGTATTTCAGTCTTTTCACAGGATACGTTGGTCCGATTAAGCTGAAATTTTGTAGGCTACTATAAACCATCATTCCCTACAACTTTCATGTTTTGTGATAAAGCCAATTCGGCCTCTAACTAGGTGTAACAGTACCGGGCAGAATTGGGGAAAAATGAAACCCTAATCTGGAATCTTCCGCACAAAGTGGAAATTTTCCGCAATTAGCTATAATTTACACACAATAGTTTCATTCTAAGCTATTCCAAGTCATCATCCATGGCCACATAATATTAAACCTATGTAAACAGAAAAATTCAAGAATAAATATAAAAGTCACCAATCTCAACTAAAAGTCATGAAATCTTCCACCAAATCACATCTTTGACTAACACAAGCTACCAATTTCACATTAGCCAGACCAAAGAATGAACTCCTAAGCTACTCACCTTGCAACTCAAGAGAAGAGCCAACTAAGCACCTTTGTTTCTCAAACCACTTCACCAACTATCTCAAGACCACTTAGCAAAGGGATTTTATGGAGTGAATTGAAGTTTTATCGGTTTGATTTGAAAATTGGAGCAAGATTATGAAGTAGGAAGTTGGAGGATTTTTTTTCTTTTCTTGAGCAAGAGGTTCGGCCAAAGGGGAGCAAAATGTGATGAATTTTTGGTCAAATTTTGATTAAATGGTAAAGTAGGAAAGTTAGTCAAAGTCCAAGAATAAATGGCATGGTGACACTTGTCACCTTTTGGCCCTAAAACTTATCCATTTTGCCTCCAATGCTAATCCAACAATAATACAACTAAGTAACCTCTAATTACCTCTTATCACCTAGTACATTAATCCCGGTATACAAAATTTAACCTAATTGACCGAATTTTATCAACTTATCGCACTAGTGGGTCCCACATCCGGTATACACTCTTAAAATTTCATAAACTAACTTATACTAGAAAAAATGATTTCAAAACCATCTTTACTCATAAAAATTATTTTCACAATTTTTTTAAATAAATAAAATGTGGAAAAGCGTGCAATTAATAGAAAATAAAACCTAGCAATTAAGAAAATTACGGGTTCTCACACTCTCTCCCCTTTAAAGAAATTTCGTCCTCGAAATTTTCTTATCAACGGAATCTTTCAAAATCTAAGGTACCTAACGGATTGTACCTTCTACGTCCTCAGACGAGTCAGGGACCTGATGGTGCTCTAAAGAATATATTCGAGCCGGTACCTTCAATCCAGTCCCTTTCTTTTTTGACTGTCCAGGGTTAGTCTTAGTTGGTTGCGGGGTCCCTTTTTCTTTTAGCAATCGAACTGGGCAATCACCAATCCAATGATCGGCACTTCCGTAACGCGGACATTTTCCCTCTTTCTTCCAACAATTTGCCTCCGTATGATTTGGCCCTCCGCAATATCCATAGGGACCACGACTAGCAGAGACCGGTCTCCCTTGAGAGACATCACGTGACACCCCCTGTTGTCGTACTCCCCCGTTTCCCTTTCCAATCTTAGGGGGCGTACTTGTACCTTCTTGCTCAGAGCTACTCCTGGGAAAGTCCCTTTTCTTGGCTTGGAAGTTTTTCACCTGCAGCCTAGCATTCTCTACTCGTTGCGCCTTCTCTACGACATCACTGAAGGCATTAATTTGGGCTATGGCTAGATCTTTCTGGATCTCCACGTTCAGACCCTGGACAAATCGCCGTATTCTTCGTTGCTCGGTCACGATGAGTTCGGGTGCGAATTTGGATAGCCGAGTGAATTGGCTCTCATACTCGGCCACTATCTGGGTCCCTTGACGAAACCGAATAAATTCATCCTCCTTTTGTTCCTGAACTAGAGGAGGGAAGAATTTAGTGTTGAACTCCCGCATAAAGTTCACCCAAGTCCTGGGCGTTTAATCTCGGTCCCATTTTTGTCGTATTACGTTCCACCAGGAACGGGCCGTCCCTTCCAACTGGAAAATAGCAAAAGTCACCTGCCGTTCCTCCGTGTAGTACAGGGCAGCAAAGATATCCACCATTTTCTCTAGCCACCTTTCGGCTACATCTGGATCAGGTTCCCCAATAAACTTTGGTAGGGCAAACTTCTGGAACCTCTCGAAGGCCCGGTCCTCACTCTCCACGTGATTACTAGGGTTCCCAGGGTTGGGGTTAGGGTTGTGACCTTGTTGGTGCACCAATTGAGCTAGCAAATCAGTTATTTGCTGCATGGCAGCAGCTATTTGGACGTTGGGGTCAACCCTTGGTTCAGGGTTTGGTCCAGACGAGGTTTCCCCAGTGCCCCTTTCAGACGTGAGTTGCCTAATTCCATGCCCACGACCTCGTCCACTACGAGTGCCATCCATTGATCTAAGTCAGTCTAAGGTCGAGGTGCAAAGATAATATTAAAGATAAGTATAGGCATAAGCAAATAACAAGAGGTACTCACAGATCAAAAGCACATCTCTACACACAACTATACCGAACCAGGCACACAGTAACAGTCAATTAGATGAAACTATGAAATATCCATGAAAGTAGCGGGGTCATCCAAAAGTACTATAAACAAATTAGGTCATTTGTCGCGCCCCATTTTTTAGTAAGAATAAATAAAAGACAGGTTTAGGAAAATGGCTTTTGATTCAATTTTTGATTAAAAAATGAAATTTTGATTTAAAAAGAAAATGAAAAACATGTGGGTCTAAATGGGACTTGAAAATATGACGATTTGATCCAAAATATAGTTTAAAAATGATTTTTTGAACGAAAAATGGAGTCGTCACTTGGTATATAGTTAAGGTGTACCAAGTCACCTACAAAATGAATTTAAAAGGAAAAAGTAGAAAACCCTTTTTAAACGACTCCAAGTCTACGAAAGTCAGAGAAAAAGATTCGGGAGTCACATTTGAAGAAAAGAAAGGCAAGGATAAGAATCCAAGGCACCCTTTCAACCTAGCCAAGGCTAGTTGCGCGATTTAGTCAAAGATTTTCTTATTTTAACCTAAAGATTTATTACATTTGGATGTACTATATGAATGCATACCCTAGACCTAGGAGGGTGTCAGGGGGGTCGAAATGTATCTTCAAAACTTACTTGGTACAAATCACATTAATTGTGACGCCCAATAAAGACTCTTCGAAGAAGTCACGAATAATGCAAGTCATGAGACTCAAAAGAAAGAAAAAGTAAGAAAATAATAATATATAAATGTGTATGACCTAAAGGAATGCATCATAATGGGTGCGGAAGACTTATACTCGCGGCTTTCAATGTTCCCTTTAATAGAGGGAATACGAGCGTGCTAAAGCTAAAGAGCCAAACTCGTCCATATCCCATACCCAAGGGGTTTTCCTAATTTAGCAAGCAAATGCACTAACCTAGGTCTAATGCTTAGATGAAATGCAAGTCCAATGTCATGTTTTATACAAAGGAGTAAGTAATATACATATAAGGGAAAATATGGGGGAAGGGGTATACGTATAAGGACAGATGTCGTGCAACATGGTAAAACCCTAAAAAGTGAAAACATGCATGAGATGAAGTGATTTTATCATACAACCATGATCTAACGCTCAAGGGGCTCCTAAGGGTCTAGTGTTGGACTAGCCCATGTCTACAATTTCCCACTAGCATTGGACTAGTGAAAAAAGTCGGAATAAAGGGCCACAACTAGCATTGGACTAGTGTGGATTCGAGAAATTGACCACAACTAGCATTGGACTAGTGTGGCGACGTCACACATCGGTTACAATCAAATAAATCATGTAAGACCTAATAAAGCATGTAAACACGTAAATCACATGTAGCACATAACACATAAGCATGGTATCTAGATGCAAGACCCTAGGAAAGCGAGTAACACATAACACATAGGCATGCAAAAACATATAAAGCAAATAAAGCCCTAACTATTACATTCGGGGGAAGCCCACTACAATCTAAGGGGGAAGACTTAGAAAAGTAAATCCCAACTATTACATTGGCTAGCAAAAACATGTCTTCAAGAGAGGCGCCAAAACCTAGCTATTACAAATTGGGGTTCAAATGCCCTCAAATGACATGCCAATTAAGAAAGTGAAACAGGCAATTAAACATAAAATGAAAAGCGAAATAAAGCATGCATATTCACACAAAACACATAGGAGCACGTAGGAGAAATAAAATCAAGGAGATAGAGGTTACCACCCTTGCAATGGTAATGAAATGAAGGAAATATTAGTTTCAAAACAATAAAAGGGTCAAGGCACCAATTAAATAGTAAAGTATAAACCAGATCACCAAATCTCTCCCAATTGCAACTTAAATGAAATCAAATAATGCATAATTTCCAGGAAAAGTAAATTATTGATCAAATTTCTAAAATAGAAAAACTACCAAGGACCCAATTGCAAATATTAACCAAGCACTCAAGCCCAAATAAAACATTTTTAGGAACTTCAAGGGTCTCAGAGCAAAGAAAAAGGCCAAGTAATGGTTCACATTGGAATTACTCTAGGACTCAACTGCAATAAATTGGAGCACAATAGGGCCTTAGTAGCATGAGGAGGAACATGTGGGCAAAAGTGCAATTTTCAGAAAATTTTCATGCAAGTTCATGCAAGCTACGTATGACATCAAGCTTCTGCAACTACTTCATATGCTCTAGCAACTGGAAAAGAAAATCTGCTGCACCTTTCCCTCAAATCCAGATTTCTTGAGCACAACTTTGATTAGATATCTCCAAACTAACATCACAAATTCAGACTAAACAACCAACTTCGTAGTTACCACCATTCAAACAAGCAGGAAACTTAGCAAGGTCTAGTGCAAAAAAATCTGGAAAAGACATGCAAAAATGGTTCGGCAAAATTGATTGTTTATTTTCCAGCAAAGTATTCGAACAGGATTCAAGTGTTTTAAAGACTCAAACACGCAAACTCAACACCAATCAATCACTGCCCCTTTCCACACCAATTTAACTATCAAATTAGGATGGCCAAGGCTTGGTGAGGCTGTTGCAGGAAAGAACACAGCAAGTCATAAGGATGAACGCAGCTTTTTATTTTTTTTCAGCTTGGATATGTTTGTGCGCAAGAAACTCAAAAACAAACTCTATTGGACAACCAAACCCAAGTGCAAGGATTTTATCCCATTGTCATTAACATGATCATCTATCCTAGAAGATCCAATCAAATCAATTAGACCAGAAATGCAGCAAAGAAAGGAGTGAAACTTGCGGTACACATAGACAGGCCATCCCAATCAAACAGCAATCAAGTCAAGAACCACAAACAAGCTAAAACCCAAGCAACCAAAGAAAGGAAAAGGATTTGTCGACACTACAGCTAGCAACAAACCCAAAACTATGCAACTCAACGAATCAACCAAATTCTGCAACTTCAGAAATTTGTTCAACACATGAGAACAGCAATAATCCACAGCAAGACCCCCGGATTCATGGTCTAACCCCATAGGAGCCTCAACCCAACAAAAATAAACAAGCGATGACGCAAGATCAAAGATTCAACAATCCTCTTTTCCTACCAAACCACAAACAGGAAAGAAGGAAAGCTGAAAAATGCAACAGCAAGCATGGTGGCAAAGATTTCAACTATTTTTTTTCAAGTCTGATGAGGTATAAGCGGAAAAAGTTAAAAGGGTTACCTTTAATACTGGGAAATACTAGTTAAACGTGAGGGATCTGAGGATAGCAAGATTTAAATCTGAGGTTGCAAGCCAAAGTCTTTACTGCAGAAATTTCGGCGCTGGAGAATCCACAAGAGATTGAATACGCTCCACCAGCGATCGAAGGAGATGAATTTGCAGTCTTCAGTAAAAAAAACGCAAGCTTGATATTCTAGGCTCTGGGTTTCTTCTTTCTTGTTTTCTCGGTTTCCTTCCTCTAGCCAAAACCTCACTTCACCTTGCCTTCCCTCAGTTTTCCTCGCTTGGTTCTTCCTCTTGTGCAGCCGAACGCCACCCTCGATCTCCTACCTCTCTCGCTCTTTCCTCCGCCACTATTCACTCTCTGTTTTCCTTCCCTTGCTGTTTTTTTTTTGCTCTATCCCACGCTCTCTCTATCTCTCACTCTCACCAAATTCTCTTCCTCTAAACCTAGCCGCTCTTGCCCATTTTGCTTTTCCTTTTTTTTTCCACCCAGCCCCCCTGTCTCTTCCCTTCGCTTTTTCTTTTATATCCAATGGCCACCCCCTAAACCCTCATCTAAAGGGCTCCTAAAAAACCTCCAGTTTTTTTTCCTTTCCTTTCAGCCCTCTGATCCCTTTTCCTTCCCGCATGCTTTCTGTAAAAAATATGATACAAAGAAAGAGTTTTGATCTTGTATGGCTCACGGTGCATGAGCTTGGTCTGCGCCCTTTTTTTTTAATAATGAAATAATAAAAATAAAACAAGATAAACAAAATGCTAAAAGAAAGCATATTTTGTGAACCTTTTTTTTTTTGAAAGTTAATGCTAAAAATGCCTAAAAATAAAATTAAGAGACTAATGAGCAAACGTGGATAATAAAATAAAACAAAAATAAAAAATAAAACAAAAATAAAAATAAAAATAAATAAAAATTTGGTGTCTACAGTTTGCCCTTTTTTGTCTGAGTTTTGGAAAAACTTGAGACAAATAAGTAGACACCAAATACATGTGTTATTTAGCTGCAAACTACAGAAACAACTGACGCTTTTAAAATGAGGACTGACCCTGTTAACGAAAAAAATTTTAAAATGAGACTGACCCCAACAAGAAATTGAAAAGGGAACTGACCCGAACCAGAAATTTAAAATGGGACTGATCCAAACAAGAAATTTAAAAGGGGATTGACCCCAACAAGAAATTTAAAAGGGAACTGACCCGAGACAGGAAATTTAAAATCGGGACTGACCCGAGACAGAAATTTAAAATTGGGACTGACCCGAACAGGAAATTAAAAATCGGGACTGACCCGAGACAGAAATTAAAAATCGGGACTGACCCGAGACAGAAATTTAAAATCGGGACTGACCCGGACAGGAAATTAAAAATCGGGACTGACCCGAGACAGAAATTTAAAATCGGGACTGACCCGAATAGGAAATTTAAAATCGGGACTGACCCGAGACAGAATTTAAAATCGGAATACACACTAGTGGGACTGACCCATGTTCAGTGGCAATGAAAATGAAATGCTCACTAGTGGGACTGACCCACGGCTAGTGGCAGTGCAAATGAAAACGCTCGCTAGTGGGACTGACCCACGGCTAGTGGCGGTGTAAAATGAAATGCTCACTAGTGGGACTAACCCAACGGCTAGTGGCGGTGCAAAATGAAATGCTCACTAGTGGGACTAACCCAACGGCTAGTGGCAGGGTAAATGAAAAGCTCACTAGTGGGACTGACCCAACGGCTAGCGGCGGTGCAAAATGAAATGCTCACTAGTGGGACTGACCCAACGGCTAGTGACGGTATAAATGAAAGGCTCACTAGTGGGACTAACCCAACGGCTAGTGGCAGGGTAAATGAAAAGCTCACTAGTGGGACTGACCCAACGGCTAGTGGCGGTATAAATGAAAGGCTCACTAGTGGGACTGACCCAACGATTAGTGGCAGGGTAAATGAAAAGCTCACTAGTGGAACTGACCCAACGGCTAGTAGCGGTATAAATGAAAAGCTTATTAGTAGGACTGACCCAACGGCTAGTGGCGGTGCAAAATGAAATACTCACTAGTGGGACTGACCCAACGACTAGTGGCGGTATAAATGAAAAGATCACTAGTGGGACTGACCTAACGGCTCACTAGTGGGACTGACCCAACGGCTAGTGGCGGTGTAAAATGAAATACTGGTATGTATGAAGAAACTGTATAAGACTTGTTTGGAAAATTATCCAAAAATTTGCCCCAATGTGATGAATTGGTCAGTGGGATTAAACCCGAATCTATCTGGAGAATCGGTCAGTGGGATTAAACCCGAGTCTGCCTTGATGATTGGTCGGTGGGATTGGACCCGAAACCAACGAGGCGAGGTATAAACGGTCAGCGGGATAAAATCCGGTCCTGCCGAGGTTAGCGGGATGAAACCCGATCCCAATGTGATATAAGCGGTCAACGGGATAAAACCCGGTCCTGCCGAGGTATAAACGGTCAGCGGGATAAAATCCGGTCCTGCCGCGGTTGGCAGGATAAAACCCGGTCCCAACGTTCATTGGTCAGCGGGATAAAACCCGGTCCTAACGAAGTATGAACGGTCAGCGGGATAAAATCCTGTCCTGCCGAGATTGGCGGGATAGAACCCGGTCCCAACGAGATATGAACGGTCAGCGGGATAAAACCCGATCCTGTCGAGGTTGGCGGGATAGAACCCGGTCCCAACGAGGTGTGAACGATCAGCGGGATAAAATCCGGTCCTGCCGAGGTTGGCGGGATAGAACCCGGTCCCAATGAGGTGTGAACGGTCAGCGGGATAAAACCCGGTCCTGCCGAGGTATGAACGGTCAGCGGGATAAAACCGGGTCCTGCCGAGATTGGCGGGATAGAACCCGGTCCCAACGAGATATGAACGGTCAGTGGTATAAAACCCGGTCCTGCCGAGGTTGGCGGGATAGAACCCGATCCCAACGAGGTAGGAACGGTCAGCGGGATAAAACCCGGTCCTGCCGAGGTTGATGGGATAGAACCCGGTCCCAACGAGATGTGAACGATCAGCGGGATAAAATCCGGTCCTGCCGAGGTTGGCGGGATAGAACCCGGTCTCAAACGTGATATAAACGGTCAGCGGGATAAAACCCGATCCTGCTGTTCATTTAATCAAAAATGTGATTGTTAAAGTGGGGATAGAAGGGTGCGCGGCAGACATTGAAATTTCGCCAAAAAAGAAGTTAAATTTAATTTTCCAAGAAACAAAGATTTAAGCTTGATTTGATTTTTTTTTTTTTTGAATTTTTGATGTTCGGGAGAATCTTTTCAAAAAAATGATTTGCCCCAATTTCAATTATTGAGTCACCGATCTTTCGATCTGCTTTATGGTATTATTACTTTTCCTCAAAACTTTGATTTAGTCCCTTTTCTCAGCTCAAATCATGAATATTCAATTTTTGGACGACATCTCACAGTTCAAAACTTGCCCCAGTTTCGTTATTTGAAACGAGCATGGACCTGCAAAAGAAATAAGCAAATAATGCCACCACCATCCGATCAATTCCTCCTTCAAGAAATGTGTAAACATGAGTACTTTGATGTTTTCCCCTTGATACTTCGAAAAATCAACTTTGCTCTGTGATCTGATCAAACTCCATTGACTTCCAATGCTAATAAGGCCCTTGGTATCCAGGGATTTTCAATAAATCAGGGGGATTGCCATCTAATGAACCCAAAGAGATAAATAAGACCATGAAACTCATGAAAGAATATTCTATTTACACAACAAATGATGAAAATTTCTGTAACATGAAAACAATCATTTATTTTTATTGAAAGAAAATTAATTTTGAAAAAATGAATCTATAAATTCGGTAATTTACGCTTGAGAAACCAAAGTATGCCGACTTCAAACAAAATGCCACACTTGACCATTTAGATATCATCCGCCCGGAGTTCGATGTTGACCACAGAAAAACCACAATGCGTGGAGGAATCTCAAATGAACCGAATCACCAGCTTTCTAATTCCAACCTCATTTTTCCTCATGAAACTCTACCTTAGCGCCCTTTCAGGTTTTCACTAAGGCTACTCCCACTTTTGTGTTTGTTTGTTTTTTTTTTCATTTTTCATTCTTTTTGCTTTTCTTTTCTTTCTTTTCTTTTTTCCTTTTTTTCAAATGTGTCCTTTTCGGATTTTCACCTGATGAACAAATCTTGCCAATAGCCTTTATCAACTCAAAAAATGTGTTTTAATAAATAATGGCATCAGTGCGACAACCCCTTCTCTTACAAAATGAGTGAAGGCGTATTGACATCATTTGCCATGTGATTTAGAAAATTTGCTTAAAAGAGATGATGCCAAGAACGGAAGCCAGGACTTTTGGTTTTTGTAATGTAGTCTGGTGAGGTGTTAAGAAAAGGATAAGGCTTGAAGGCAGATTTCTGAAAGTGGTTTAAATGACCTGAGATCGCATTATTGCACCATCCCTATTTTAGGGTTAAACCACAACTTGCCCCAGTCTATTTTCAACTGAGATTCTTTGTCCTTTCATTTTCCTTCCTTTCTTCTGTCATTCCATTCATCTTTTGAAATATTCACAATTTGCCCAAGTTTATTTTTTAACTGAAATTTTCTTTTATTCATTTCCTTTTCTTTCGGCTTTCTTTCGAATATTGAATTTGTCCCAGTATGGGGTTTTTCTTTTCTTTTTCAAAACTACATTTGCCCCAGTGTGGGGTTTGCGATTTTCAGGGGTTGCCAAATAAAGTAATGTATTTTGAAGGCTCAAAAGGGATGACTAAGGATAAAATGTCTCAATGGGAAAGGAAGAAGGCCTGACTTTCATTCCATTCTTTGCATTAACCCTTGAAAGAAAACTTTCATTTATCAGATGAAGAATTTCTTACACATATCTAAATTGATCGGTTTAGGAAAAATTTGTCCACTCCACTTCTGCGAGAACTAGTACTCTGCCATGCAACACCTTCTTGATAATAAAAGAACCTTGCCTATTCGCGGTGAACTCTTCTTTTGGCTTTATCTCATATCGACAAAAGCTACCTCAATGCTTTATTTCTTTGGGCCATTCTCTTTTGATAGCACTGACAATGACAAATGGCATTCAGATGCTTCTTATCAAGTGTCCACTGAAATCGCGATCCCACTTCAGCCTGCGTTTCTCTTTATACCATTTGTGTCCCTTTAAAACATTCTCTGATGTTTCTTCGCTATTCCCCTCATTTTGAAATCCAAATTCACATTCATGAAATATCAAATTTCAGAACAGTGATATCCAAAGGGTCAGAGGATTTTATTCTTGGCCATCTGAAAAGAATGGGTAAGTAATGCAGTATATATAAACTGTATATTTTAAATTTCAAAGGAAGGACAAAGCGTCATAATACGCTATTTAACAAAAGACACGCTATTTAACATGAGATTTGTATTGAAAAGATATTTGAGTTAAAACTATTTACAAAATGAAAATGCAAAAGATGAACAATGCAAATGATTCCTCCCATAATTCATAATCAAAGGCAATCCCCTAGATTTACCAAAATTCCCTTCGGGAGGGAATGTGATTTGCAATCCAATTTTAGATAGCTTTTTCAAGTACAAAAGGCTTCTGGATTACTCCATTCTCCCTCACAGTGTATTTGACAGACTTTTCAAACTCTTCATCAGTGGTAATACTCCCTACAATATCTTTGTGCGCAGGAAAAGGGTTTTTGCTAACACTTGGTCGTTGTTCTTCTCTCTCTCTCAAAATTATGTCTCCGGCCTCAATCATGTCTTGGATTTTATGTTTAAGTACCCAACAATTGGCAGTAGAATGTCCAGGAGCTCCAGAATGATAAGCACAAAAAGATTGAGGATCATAACCAGGGGGAACTCCTTTAGTATAGACTTTAGGAAGTATTGTACCAATTTTTCCTACGGCCTTGAGCTACTCATATAGTTGATCAAGGGGCCGACCCAAATTGGTAAAAGTTCTATATCGGGTCGGGTCTTGGGTGCCAGCGGTTTGTTGATAGTTGTAGTTTTGGTTGACAGGTAAAGTGGGTCTTGGATGATAAGGAGGGCGAGGTCTAGTTTGAAAGTTTGGTGGGGAAATGTGAAATGGCGTTGATGGTGTGTTTGGGTAATTTGGTCGAGGACAGGGGTGGTTGATAGTGGTATTGTAAACAGGCCGGGGGCGTGGTTGGTATAAGTAACGAGGTGAGTAGGCAGGATTTTGTTGGTATTTAGGCCGGGAAGAAGAGCCCTGGTTCCAAACAAAATAGGCTTCCTCGTCTTTCTTCTGAAATTGAGACTTCTTACTATTGCTACTTTGGCTTTGCATGGCTTCCAACTGTGACTTCAAAACTGAAACATTAACAATTTTCCCTGCTCTCATAAACTCGTTATATTCTTCCAGATTATTGACAATCTCTGCAAAGGAACACCCTGTCATTCGAAAAATCTCCTCAAAGTAAGGCGGGTCATGAGCTTTAATGAACGTGCGAACAATCTCATTTTCAGTCATAGGAGGCTCCACCTTGGCAGCCAATTTCCTCCATCTCTTCGCATATGTCTTATGGTCCTCCGATGGTTTCCTCTTGGTCCCCTCCAATGTGGTTCTCGTCAGAGCGAGCTCGCAATTGTATTCATACTGCCTCACAAAAGTGGTTGACAAATCCAGCTAAGATCTCATATCCTCAGGCTTCAAATTGGAATACCAATCCAATGCATCGTTTTCTAGGCTCTCGGGAAATAAGCGTACCGGCAGATTCTCATCGTCTATTGGTCTCCCTAGCTTGTTTGCAAACATTCGAAGGTGAGTCTTGGGATTGCCAGTTCCATCATACTTGCTAAATTTGGGTGCTTTGAAACCCATTGGCAATTGCATATTCGGAAACAGGCACAGCTCGTTGTAGTCCAAATCTCCTTGCTTGTTCAAACCTTGGTTTTTTCTTATGAACTCTTCAAACCGATCCAATCTCTTTAGCAAGTTTTTATCCACTGGCGCGGATGGTTCCCCAACTTCAGCTTTTCCTTGGGCGGTGGTATCTAGGGTAAATGGCTCAGCGGTGGAGTAATAATGTGGTCCCTGAGGTTCAAATGGCATGCTTATAGTGATTGTCAGATAATTCTAGGAAATTTGGGCGTGAGAAAGGTTAATTTGGATGTTAGGTGCATAAGTAAGTGGCGGGCCATGAGTGAGATAGGTAAAGGTTTCTTCAGGTGGATTCATAACTTGTGAAGTAACAGAGGCTTGAGTATAAGGTAAAAGTATTGGTTCAGATTGGCCAGGGGGTAAGGGTTCATGTTGTTGCTCACCGCTAGCACCACCAGTGACCAATTGGTCGATCACGCGCCGTTGGGCCATCATTTCAACGCTTAGCTCATTAAATCGGTTTAGAACTTCGCTCAGTTGAGCTCCCAGATTTGCCAAGTCAGTTGTTGCGGGCCTATCAGATGATTCTGGATGGGTACTCATGTTTACACTATCTCTTGAAACTCGGCTACACGATCGGGTGATAATGGGGCTTTTTCGGGTAGTTATATTTGCAATTACTACCTAAGAATGTAGGAAAACCCTTATTAGATGTCCTTCTTGATTGACTGTTGTCAAAAAGAAAAGAAAAAGACAGGAGTTAGTAAAAATTAAAGTAATTCGCATGCATGTCCTATTGGGGAGCCCTTTTATGCCAAGGGTAGGCCTAACATGAAAATGCAATCCTCTAGGGTAGGCACCATACAATACCTGATGAATCCGATCAACTGATTGAGTAAAAAAGTTTGACCAATTGGAGTAAGAAAAGACATTTGTCTTAAAAATGAGGACAAAGTCCGAATGGATTGCTTGCTTTGGTCAACACATAAAATGATGTGTAAAAGGGCCTACTCTTGAAAGAATTGTAATATCTCAACTAATTTATTCAGTAAACCTTAGACTTAACCCCTAAAGGGGAAAAACGGGTCAAATGAATAGAATGACATTGATAATTTATTCAAAATCGACCGAATTGCCCTAAAATAGGTAGATTGGTCAAATGAATTGAATGGAATTTGATTTATCCAAAATTGATCGGATCACCCTAAAAGGGGTAAATTGATCAAATGAAATTGATGATTTATTCAAAATTAGTTCAATTGCCCTAAGAACGGGTGAATTGGCCAAATGAATGACACGGAGTTAATGATTTATTCAAAAATGATTAGATTGTCCTAAAATTGAATGAATTGACAAAATGAATTGGATAAAATTGATGAATAAAAATGGTCCAATGGATTAAATGAAATTGATGGTTTATTCAAAAATTGATCAAATTGTCTACCCATTGGTAGTTTCAAGAAAATCATTGCGATGCATTAGTCTATGAGTCTCCTAAAATCAAAATTTGGCCTTAATACATTTATCGTCTTAACAATGAGGAATTATTAGTGAATTTCTTCAGGTCAATATCCTTTAAGCAAGGGATTTTTACCAACTATGTTGAAAATGGCCAAAAGATGATTGTTAGATGCTCATGCTCTAATGTGCAAAAAAAAAAAATTGCCTTGCTTTCTTCGAAAAAATCGGATCCTACCTTACCTCGTGCACTACCCCTTTGAATGGTACAGGAAATATAAACGTGCAAGTCTCATTGGATTATATATCTGAGACACTGGGCGGCTCATTCCTAACACGGGATTCCCTAGATGGCATTCCCTTCTAAGGTAGATGCATGATGCCATTTTATCAAAGCGCGTAAATATGTAGTACACCAATGAAACATGACCTTAAGGAACCCCCCCTTTATTTTTACATGCCAGGGTGAGCCAAAAATGAAAGGTATCCATGCTACAAATGCGAAGCACTGAATTTAAACGTGTCACATCAAATAGGGTAGGCTCCTAGAGAGTGCCATACCAGAACTCTTATTTTCTAGGGCTTATGAATGCAGTGGAGACAAAAAACAAGAAAAGTTAATTCAATCAGATAAATACACCCAATACATTGTAGAAAAGCAAAACAAAGAGATAAAGCAATAAAAGGTAAAAAGGGGTTGAATCCCTCCCCTCGTGAGTAGTGTCCCTAATAGGGTAAACCAGACTCTACCCTAGGTAAACTATCATGGATGCATGAGGTTGGGGGCTCACTAATACATCTAGACTCGATAGGTTTTAGGTCCCCGAGCCTTCAGACTTGGAAACCAAGGGTCATCAATCCCAAGGTTCTTTGTCGGTGGCTCGAGCGATTCCCCAGACACTGCTACGCACACATCGTGTCACGGCTACATGTCATGAGTGAATCTATCAAAAATCCTCAACTTTCGACTAAAAGCTAAAGGCTATGAACCCAAAGGTTAAAATGGAAGATTGAGTGACCCCTCGAATCATGCTACGCACACATCGTGTCGCGATCACAAGTCCAAGTGAGTCGCCTAAAATCCTAATAGGGTGGAGTGGCGTGACAAGCCACTAAAAGAAAAATAAATGAGGGATAAAAAATAAAGCGTATGCACGTATGCTAGTTCTCGTTTGGAGGGGAGGAATCAAGAACCAACGCGAGGCTCTAGGGTAAAATTCCCCCCACCCAAATGCAATGCAAAGCGCGGGATCACATAAATAAATCACTCATCCATCAACTCAATCGTACGTAAATGTGCGAGGGAGTGAGTTGATACGCGCAAAATGCAAAAATCCAAAAAAAGGAAAAATGCAACCCTAAATATCCAAAATGCGATATATGAAAAGGTTAAAAGAAGAAAAGGATTTACTAAATCAAATTTGCTCGGACTCTCAAAGTTCCCCAGTGGAGTCGCCAACTGTCGCGCCCCATTTTTTAATAAGAATAAATAAAAGACGAGTTTAGGAAAATGGCTTTTGATTCAATTTTTGATTAAAAAATGAATTTTTGATTTAAAAAGAAAATGAAAAACATGTGGGTCTAAATGGGACTTGAAAATGCGACGATTTGACCCAAAATATAGTTTAAAAAGGGTTTTTTGAACGAAAAATAGAATCGCCACTTGGTATAGAGTTAAGGTGTACCAAGTCACCTAAAAAATGAATTTAAAGACAAAAAGTAAAAAACCCTTTTTAAACGACTCCAAGTCTACGAAAATCAGAGAAAAAGATTCGGGAGTCACATTTGAAGAAAGGGAAGGCAAGGATAAGAATCCAAGGCACCCTTTCAACCTAACCAAGGCTAGTTGCGCGATTTAGTCAAAGATTTTCTTATTTTAACCTAAAGATTTATTACATTTGGATGTACTATATGAATGCATAGCCTACACCTAGGAGGGTGTCAGGGGGGGTCGAAATGTATCTTCAAAGCTTACTTGGTACCAATCACATTAATTGTGATGCCCAATAAAGACTCTTCGAAGAAGTCACGAATAATGCAAGTTATGAGACTCAAAAGAAAGAAAAAGTAAGAAAATAATAATATATAAATGTGTATGACCTAAAGGAATGCATCATAATGGGTGCGGAGGACTTATACTCGCGGCTTTCAATGTTCCCTTTAATAGAGGGAATACGAGCGTGCTACAGCTAAAGAGCCAAACTCGTCCATATCCCATACCCAAGGGGTTTTCCTAATTTAGCATGCAAATGCACTAACCTCGGTCTAATGCTTAGATGAAATGCAAGTCTAATGTCATGTTTTATACAAAGAGGTAAGTAATATACATATAAGGGAAATTATGGGGGTAGGGATATACGTATAAGGACGGATGTCGTGCAACATGGTAAAACCCTAAAAAGTGAAAACATGCATGAGATGAATTTATCATACAACCATGATCTAATGCTCGAGGGGCTCCTGAGGGTCTAGTGTTGGACTAGCCCATGTCTACAATTTCCCACTAGCATTGGACTAGTGAGAAAGTCGGAATAAAGGGCCACAACTAGCATTGGACTAGTGTGGATTCGAGAAATTGACCACAACTAGCATTGGACTAGTGTGGCGACGTCACACATCAGTTACAATCAAATAAATCATGTAAGACCTAATAAAGCATGTAAACACATAAATCACATATAGCACATAACACATAAGTATGGTATCTAGATGCAAGACCCTAGAAAAGCGAGTAACACATAACACATAGGCGTGCAAAAACACATAAAGCAAATAAAGCCCTAACTATTACATTCGGGGGAAGCCTACTACAATCTAAGGGGGAAGACTTAGAAAAGTAAATTCTAACTATTACATTGGCTAGCTAAAACATGTCTTCAAGAGAGGCGCCAAAACCTAGCTATTACAAATTGGGGTTCAAATGCCCTCAAATGACTTGCCAATTAAGAAAGCGAAACAGGCAATTAAACATAAAATGAAAAGCGAATTAAAGCATGCATATTCACACAACACACGTAGAAGAAATAAAATCAAGGAGATAGAGGTTACCTCCCTTGCAATGGTAATGAAATGAAGGAAATATTAGTTTCAAAACAATAAAAGGGTCAAGGCACCAATTAAATAGTAAAGTATAAACCAGATCACCAAATCTCTCCCAATTGCAACTTAAATGAAATCAAATAATGCATAATTTCCAGGAAAAGTAAATTATTGATCAAATTTCTAAAATAGAAAAACTACCAAGGACCCAATTGCAAATATTAACCAAGCACTCAAGCCCAAATAAAACATTTTTAGGAACTTCAAGGGTCCCAGAGCAAAGAAGCCAAGTAATGGTTCAAATTGGAATTACTCTAGGACTCAACTGCAATAAATTGGAACATAATAGGGCCTTAGTAGCATGAGGAGGAACATGTGGGCAAAAGTGCAATTTTCAGAAAACTTTCATGCAAGTTCATGCAAGCTACGTATGACATCAAGCTTCTGCAACTACTTCATATGCTCTAGCAACTGGAAAAGAAAATCTGCTGCACCTTTCCCTCAAATCCAGATTTCTTGAGCACAACTTTGATTAGATATCTCCAAAGTAACATCACAAATTCAGACTAAACAACCAACTTCGTAGTTACCACCATTCAAACAAGCAGGAAACTTAGCAAGGTCTAGTGCAAAAAAATCTGGAAAAGACATGCAAAAATGGTTCAGCAAAACTGATTGTTTATTTTCCAGCAAAGTATTTGAACAGGATTCAAGTGTTTTAAAGACTCAAACACGCAAACTCAACACCAATCAATCACTGCCCCTTTCCACACCAAATTAACTATCAAATTAGGATGGCCAAGGCTTGGTGAGGCTGTTGCGGGAAAGAACACAGCAAGTCATAAGGATGAACGTAGCTTTTTCTTTTATTTCAGCTTGGATATGGTTGTGCGCAAGAAACTCAGAAACAAACTCTATTGGACAACCAAACCCAAGCGCTAGGATTTTATCCCATTGTCATTAACATGATCATCTATCCTAGAAGATCCAATCAAATCAATTAGACCAGAAATGCAGCAAAGAAAGGAGTGAAACTTGTGGTACACATAGACAGGCCATCCCAATCAAACAGCAAGCAAGTCAAGAACCACAAACAAGCTAAAACCCCAGCAACCGAAGAAAGGAAAAGGATTTGTCGACACTACACCAAGCAACAAACCCAAAACTATGCAACTCAACGAATCAACCATATTCTGCAACTTCAGAAATTTGTTCAACACATGAGAACAGCAATAGTCCACAGCAAGACCCCCGGATTCATGGTCTAACCCCATAGGAGCCTCAACCCAACAAAAATAAACAAGCGATGACGCAAGATCAAAGATTCAACAATCCTCTTTTCCTACCAAATCACAAACAGGAAAGAAGGAAAGCTGAAAAATGCAACAGCAAGCTTGGCGGCAAAGATTTCAACTATTTTTTTTCAAGTCTGGTGAGGTATAAGCGGAAAAAGATAAAAGGGTTACATTTAATGCTGGGAAACACTAGTTAAACGTGAGGGATCTGAGGATAGCAAGATTTAAATCTGAGGTTGCAAGCCAAAGTCTTTACTGCAGAAATTTCGGCGCTGGAGAATCCGCAAGAGATTGAATACACTCCACCAGCGATCGAAGGAGATGAATTTGCAGTCTTCAGTAAAAAAAACGCAAGCTTGATATTCTAGGCACTTGGTTTCTTCTTTCTTGTTTTCTCGGTTTCCTTCCTCTAGCCGAAACCTCACTTCACCTTGCCTTCCCTCAGTTTTCCTCGCTTGGTTCTTCCTCTTATGCAGCCGAACGCCATCCTCGATCTCCTACCTCTCTCGCTCTTTCCTCCGCCGCTATTCACTCTCTGTTTTCCTTCCCTTGCTATTTTCTTTTTGCTCTATCCCACGCTCTCTCTATCTCTCACTCTCACCAAATTCTCTTCCTCTAAACCTAGCCGCTCTTGCCCATTTTGTTTTTCCTTTTTTTTTTCCACCCAGCCCCCCTGTCTTTTCCCTTCGCTTTTTCTTTTATATCCAATGGCCACCCCCTAAACCCTCATCTAAAGGGCTCCTAATAATCCTCCAGTTTTTTTTTCTTTCCTTTCAGTCCATCGATCCCTTTTCCTTCCCGCATCCTTTCTGTAAAAAATATGATACAAAGAAAGAGTTTTGATCTTGTATGGCTCACGGTGCATGAGCTTGGTCTGCGCCTTTTTTTTAATAATGAAATAATAAAAATAAAACAAGATAAACAAAATGCTAAAAGAAAGCATATTTTGTGAACCTTTTTTGTTTTTGAAATTTAATGCTAAAAATGCCTAAAAATAAAATTAAGAGACTAATGAGCAAACGTGGATAATAAAATAAAACAAAAATAAAAAATAAAAATAAAATTTTGGTGTCTACATCACAAGTACAAAAATAACTCACGAAAAGCTTTTTCCCCTCTAGGGATCCGTCCATAATCTACGAGAACAACACCATTTATATCTTAATCAAGATTGATCACACTTAACCACATCCGAATAAACCACATGAAGTTCCATAGAATCGCATTTTTAGTTCGCCCAATCCTTTCTAACCTAGGCTCTCATCTCTTTCGTATCCGAACGCAAGAATCCCATCTAAGATAATTCACAACTCGAGCCGGCCAGTCCCAAATGTAAATCATCCATATTAAAGATTCCTACCCGATATACATACTTAGCTTTCTCAAGTCCCGTGATAAAGATCTTTACACTTATAACATGCACGGTTCATAGCTTATGCTCAAAAGAGCACTTATACCTTTCGACGCATTCACGAAAGCAGGACCATAACACCACTTGGCCCAAGCTCACTCCGCGCAGAGACCACGCAAAGCAGCTCTGATACCACCTGTGACAACCCCACCTCACCCTAAGGCGAACCAAAGGGTTTGGCGGACCGCCTGCCCAGCTCTTGCCAGGACTACGGACTCGATTCACACAAACCCAGCATAGTACGCGCAATAGGACCCAAAGAAAATGAACAATTGGAAACTACTAAGGTGAGAACATGCCTACCAAACCATAAAATCATAGTCTCAATGGAATACATTTAATCGACAAGGTCAAACACTTATACATATATTTACATTGAAGTCTTGAACAAATTAACATACAGTGCGAGCTGAGATACTCACACTACACAAAATACAATTAGGGCTTCGTTTTTAAAGTGTTTAACAACATGACATATATACTAGCTTGCCCCTTTTCTTCCAAAACTGTGATTTCCAAGTTTGTCCCCTGTAAGGAAAACAAAGGCAACAGAAAGGGGATGAGCTTACGCTCAATGAGGTACCAAACATATAGGGGTAAAATCATGGGCTTTCACGTTTAATCAATCAGATACATATACCAGATATCAAGAAAAACATTTAGACACAGTGATTCAAAGAGAAAGGATACAAGTGGCTCTCAGGAGCCAGATTTTCATTTGCAGTACTTGATCCGAGCCCGTTGACTCTCCGTCAACGTCAATAAAACCAACATATCCTTAGACCCCACTTTACACCAATTTTCGTCCACCAAACATACCCCTACCGGGCCCGAACTCTATTCAAGAACAGTAATGGTAATACTCGAGTATACCGGAATCAAGAGTCTCAATACCCAAAGATTCCCGAAACCAACTACCGTGGTTTATTATCTAATCGACCAGGCCCTTGCCGGCCCGACTTGAGTAACTAGCCACAGGTGTTGAGCTCAGAGGTCACAAAAAGGTCGTTGGATACCAGCCTCCAAACGACGTCCGAATAGATTCAGATACAGTTAACAGATTATACACAGTAAATAGGCATATGGACAGACAAAAGAACGAGTGTGATAAAGTACACCCTCGTCTCAAACAGAATAAACAGATAGTACAGTCATTTAAATCGCAAATTGCGGGGGCAGGAACCAAATTAAACAGCAAATGAGGGGAGTGGTACACTCACCGGTTCAAGTACAGATATTTCAAAAGTTTTTACTTCAAACTGACTTTAATCGCCAAGAAACCCTAAAATCATCAAAGTAAAACAATTGAAGGTTTCACATCCAAAATCGAGTAAACGGGATGTACAAGTGAGGTTCGACTACATGTCGTACGCCTTTCCAGATTAAGTACTAGTACAAAAGAATAAAATACAACTTTTGAGCAAAAAGATAACAGTTGGTCCTAGGGTTATAATAAACCCCCAAAATCCCACATTTGTACTAAGATCAACTCAATTGAAGGAATCGTGTAGCCCTAAAATTTTGGGCAGCATGCCCTCTGTATTTACCTATTTTCCCCAGCCACTTATGGCTTCATTATTTTCCTCAATCAATCCCAAAGTCATACGCAATACAAATTCATCACAACAGACGTTCAATAGGCTCAAATTCATTCAAGTACAAAATTTAGCTAGGAAAATGACCGGAAATGAAAGTTAAGCCCTAAAACCCAAAAACAGATTTGATGTCATTTAGCGTATTGGACACAACCGGCGCTACTATTATCGAATTGGGGTGTAATTTATACCATTGAGAAGCTAAGACAGAGGGATACAACTTTGATGAAGGCTACTCAGTCCAGTTTACAATGTATCTAGGTCAAATTCACCAAAACAACCCCAGATTTTCCAATTCGAAGTTTACTGTGGCAGTCCTGATTCATGCAGTCATATCTCAGCATATACAATTCCAATTCAAGTGATTCTAAAGCCATTTGAAAACTAAGATACAAGGCTATAAGTCTTATGAAGACATTGACAACCAAATCAGTAGTATTCCTGGTCAAAACAACCAATTACAAAAGCTGATTAGCATGTTCAGATAGAAACAGGGCAGCAGGGGTATTTCAGTCTTTTCATACGATACGTTGCTCCGATTGAGTTGAAATTTTGTAGGATACTATAAACCATCATTCCCTACAACTTTTATGTTTTGTGATAAGGCCAATTCGGCCTCTAACTATGTGTAATAGTACGGACAGAATTGGGGAAAAATGAAACCCTACTCTGGAATCTTCCACACAAAGTGGAAATTTTCCGCAATTAGCTATAATTTACGCACAATAGCTTCATTCTAAACTATCCCAAGTCATCATCCATGGCCACACAATATTAAACCTATGAAAATAGAAAAATTCAAGAAAAAATATAAAAGTCACCAACTCAACTAAAAGTCATGAAATCTTCCACCAAATCACATCTTTGACTAACACAAGCTACCAATTTCACATTAGCAAGAGCAAAGAATGAACTCCTTAGCTACTCACCTTGCAACTCAAGAGAAGAGCCAACTAAGTACCTTTGTTTCTCAAACCACTTCACCAACTATCTCAAGACCACTTAGCAAAGGGATTTTATGGAGTGAATTGAAGTTTTATCGGTTTGATTTGAAAATTGGAGCAAGATTATGAAGTAGGAAGTTGGAGGATTTTTTTTCTTTTCTTGAGCAAGAGGTTCGGCCAAAGGGGAGCAAAATGTGATGAATTTTTGGTCAAATTTCGATTAAATGGTAAAGTAGGAAAGTTAGTCAAAGTCCAAGAATAAATGGCATGGTGACACTTGTCACCTTTTGGCCCTAAAACTTATCCTTTTTCCCTCCAATGCTAATCCAACAATAATACAACTAAGTAACCTCTAATTACCTCTTATCACCTAGTACATTAATCCCGGTATACAAAACTTAACCTAATTGGCCGAATTTTATCAACTTACCGCACTAGTGGGTCCCACATCCGGTATACACTCTTAAAATCTCATAAACTAACTTATATTAGAAAAAATGATTTCAAAATCATCTTTACTCATAAAAATTATTTTCACAATTTTTTTTGAATAAATAAAATGTGGAAAAGCGTGCAATTAATAGAAAATAAAACCTAGCAATTAAGAAAATTACGGGTTCTCACAGAATTAGCTTTTGGATAAAACAAGAAAGTTATAGGGATTTGAGTTAAATTTTTACCTAAAAAATTTCAAATCAATTGGATCATTTTAGCTTATGATTTGGGCAGAGCACTCCAGACTGCGCAAAACCTCTAATTTTCCTGACCTATTTTTCATGTGCTTCTGACCGTCCATTTTTTACCCTGAAAATGTGAGATCTGGGTGTCAATATCTTCATAGGAAATGTAGGTCTATGTCTTAGTTTCGAAATGCCATAAAAGTTACCTCAATCTGATATACCTAGCTGCAGTTATGACCAAAACACCGAAAGATGACAAATCTGCCATTTATAATTTATTCTTTAAACTGGTTTCCATCTTTGATATTCATGGTGATAAGTTGTAATTTGGTTTGTTTAGTTGGTTTTGACGCCTTGAATAGATGTATGTTGTTGGTTATCACTTGTGGTTCGATTGGAGGTTTGTTGGCTTGTGAATCCAAGTTGAACTTGGATGGAAAAAGTAAGAAATAGGAGAAATGCTGCCCAAATTTTCGCTCGAAAGATAAGCGAGTGAACTTGAAACTTGAGCCACGATTTGAGGTCGAAACAAATTTGGATTGCCTATGGTATTCAAGTTTCCGTTAGTAGAGGTATATAAGATGAAATTTTACCAAAACTCGTACCCTTTTAAAAGGTGAAAGTAGCAACCCTTATAACTACGATTTTTTCAGTCTTTCATACCAAGTGCGAATTCAAAAGTTTTAACTGCTTCTTTATCAACACTAAAAGAGCGAGCATAAATTTTCTAGAGTTTGATAAGTAACATGAATACTACTTAAAGAAGTTTTATTTACTTCATTTTCTTTAAGCGAAACTCTTAAGTTTCGAACCTTAGTTAATTTCAAACTTTTGAATGATATTTTATCGCAGATTTAGACTCCAACTAGGGAGTTGACCTTGAACATGATTTTGAAAAGCAATAAATCGTTGGTAAGTATTCCAAATGCATGTTCCCTGCTCATTATTGCTAGAAATTTACTAAACACCTTCTTCGATATTCATAGGCGAGTGTGTAATTTATTGCACTTGATCTAATACAACTAAACACTTGATATCTCATTCATGCATGTACAAGTAACTTGATTTTCATGTTACCTGTATATTGGCTTGAAATACTTGAAATGCGTGGAAATGCGACATGCTAAGCATTATTTGTGACTTGGTCAAGGCTAGGCGAGTGTGCCCTTATTCGCACTCATCCTCCCCTTCTTGCTTGACCTATACTTGTATTTGTACTTGTATTTGACTTGTAAGTGCTAAGCGGCAGCATGTACCATACCCAATTCGAGTGGGAGATGCCTCTCATTCCCGCTCCATACTTTTATCTTGATTAAGTCGATTAGAGATGTTATCTCATCGACTATACTCACTTCTTGGGGACCCAAACCCCACTGGCTAGTTAATTGAGTCGAGCCGGCAAGGGTTTGGTTGATTAGATAATGAACCGTGAGTATCTTGTTTTGTTGAGTGGAGTGTTATTTTCTCAACTATTCGGTATGCTTGAGTATTATCACACGTGTTAATCTTAGCGTTCGGGCCCGGTAAGGGGATTGAATGGTGGACGGAGATTGACGTTAAGTGGGGCACTACTGGACTGGTTACTTTATTTGAAAGTTGTCAGAGTGTCAACTACTACTTGATCAAGTTGTGGTGAAACAACAGAAATTTGGCTCTTAAGAGCCATCTGTATCCTTATACTTTGCAATGATTATTACTTGTCATGTTATTGTTTCTTTTTATGAACTTTTACACTTATTCATTTTAAGAGTTCAAGTTTTACATATGGCCAACTTGCTATTTAGGTCTGCATGAAGTTTTGGAACCTCACTAAGTTTTGGATCACTATATTTCGTTAAATTTGTTTTCCTTATAGAGGGTACGAGCGAGGGCGTCAGGCTGGTATAAGCTAGCATAATCTAGTTTTTGAAATTTTTGCGATTGTACTCGCGTTAGTGATCGGTTAGGGTTGAATGTATTTAGAATTCACATCTTTTGTTATATTTGGGATTGTATGAATGTTTGGAATAGAAATGAATATACATGTATTTCCAAACTTGGGAACTGTTATTCTATTTACGCATGAGGTTGTGAATTATTTTATTTGAAAGAAGTAAGCGAGCCCTGGTGAGAGTTGGGCAGGCGGTCCGCTAAACCCTGGGGTACGCCTTAGGGGGAGGTGGGGTCGTCACAGATAGTATCAGAGCTCTTATCGAGCTCATGCCAGGAGAGGGTTCTCGGACAGTGGGGATTGACTTGTTAAGTGTGGAACAAATGTCTGTTGTTGGAGATATTAAATATGTATGTTGGGTAGAAATCTTAGAAGTAGTTGATTTCCTCTTGAAACTAGCTAACTCAAGTGGTGAATTATCATATTTTCAAATTCTTGTACCTGAGTACCAAAGAGTGATACCTTTATGATAAATCGATATCTCTAGTAATATTAGGATAAATCTGGATGGCGAAAGACAAGGCACAGGAAATGCGAGTAATCTGGACTTGAGAAATATTGAAAATATGAGTGAGATTTGGAACCCGTATTATTCAAGTGTACATACCTGGTTGTGCTTTTTCGAGTTTTAATTAAGCATAGTGCTTGAGCAATACCTAGGGTTAATATCTCATAGGGTATGTGACTATATATATAAGGAGAGTGTTTTATTTTAAATGTGCTATATTATTTTCATTTTATGATTTGAAATTGCTTTTATCAATCTTTATAGCTACTTTATTCTGCTTATACCTATATCGTCTATTTTTTAAAAGAGGCATGGAGGATAGGCGAAGTTAAGGACGTGGGACTAGTCGAGGATGCGGTTCTAATCGTAGATGTGGGGTTAGACGAGTACAAGAACTGAGAGACGAGAGAGGTGCAACAGTTGAGTCACAACTTGAACCCCGAACTGAAGAAGGGGATTAGATGGCAATGGCCATCCAGCAAATGGCCAATATTTTAACTCGATTGGTAGAGCAACAGGGTCAAACCCTTGTTAATCAGCCTAGGGACCCCGAAATAGGGAAAGATAGGACCCTAGAGCGGCTTCAAAAGTTTTCTCCTCCCAAATTTTTTGGAGGGTCAGATCCTGAAATAACTGAGAGATAGCTAGAAGCAATGATCAACATTTTCACCGCCTTGAATTATACGGAGGAAATGCAGGTGAATTTTACGGTATTTCAATTTGAGAGATCAGCCAGAGCTTGGTGGAATGTAATTAGGGCTAAGTGCAAGAGAGAACGAACAGTATGAACTTGGTTGAACTTTGTGCGAGAGTTTAATTAGAAATACCTTCAACCAATAGTCCAGGAGAAAAGAGAGGACGATTTCATTAGGCTACGTCAGGGAGGCTTAAGTGGATCTGAGTATGAGACTCAATTTACCAAGTTATCAAAATTTGCTCCTGAATTGATAGTTACGGAGCAAAGAAGAGTGAGGCAGTTTGTGCAAGGGTTGAACGTAAAACTACAAGAGGCTTTAGCGGCAGTACAAATTAATACTTTCATAGAGGTTCTTAAGAAAGCCCAAAGGATAGAGATTGCAAGAGCGCAAGTGAAGGCTTTTCATGTAATAAAGAAAGTGCATCTAGTGGAGACCAAGGGCAAGAACAAGAGGATCTACATATGCCACCCTCTAAGGTGGGTCGAGGAGTTGGGGTGTGAGAATTTCGGAGACATCCAAGGGAGTTACTCCGAGAGGAACCCCAGGTGGAGGAGGACAACTGAGAGGTGTCTCACAAACAGATCAAACCTCAATCCCTCAGTTATGTTGTGAATATTGTGGAAAAACCAACCATACTGAGGATAATTGTTGGAGAAAAACCCAAAAATATTTATGGTATGATAGTGCAGAGCACCAACTTGCAACCTGTCCCCTCAGGTCAAACCTTAAACAACCAAATGTAGGAGGACATAAACCTAGAGTGTCAGCCAGAGTAGATACCTTAAACCATCAGCCAGTGCTTAACCTATCTACAGTGGTAGAAGGTACGATTCGTGTTTTTCATTGTTATGCAAGAAAAATACCCTGAGTAATTTCCGAATAAAGGTATGAATTTCGAGATCGAAATTCTTTCAAGGGAGAGAGAGTGTGAGGACTTGCAAAATTCTCCATATTTTCTTAAAATTCTCTTTTATTTTGAATAAATTACTTTATAATATATTTACTACTCATTTACTCTCTCAATAGTTGTAATAAATCATAGAATTAAGAGTTTTGCCCTTAGTTTCATACATAGGGTAAATTAGGATTTTTACGTATTTTGGTAGTGTGATTAATTGGTGAGATGTGTGTACTAAATTTAGTGGTTAAGAGTGAGTTTTAGATAAGAAAAAGTGTGTGATTAGAAGTGCTAATAATAAGTTAGTGAATTATAAGTGAAAACACAAGTATGCGAGAGTTAAGGAAAAACGGCTTGAACTGACGTGCACCGTTTGCTTCTGATTGAGTTCACCACTTGAACACTACTTTATTATCTTAATCTCCTTGCTTTTATTTCAGCAAAATCAACCCTAAAATATCCTCCAAAAGCAGCTGAAATTTTGAACTAAAGAAAGGGAGAAAAGAAAAAAAATGAGATTGCATCTTGGTGCGACACTTGTCGGAAATCTAAAGAACTTTCACCAAGTTAGTTTCCTTCCTTCTTATCCTTCTTCTTGGCTCATTTTTCTTCTTGTTGGCCATGGCTTTGGAGAGAAAAAAAAGAAGAGAGAAACCACCAATTTCATCCTTGATTAGCCTTGTTTGAGTTGAAATCTCAAAAACTAAATCGATTGAACTTACCTCTTGGTGCTTAGGAAGCTAAGAAAGGTGAAAGCCTTGGGAAAAAGAGCTTGGTTCTTCATTTAACAACAAGTATTGGAAGGTATAAGATGATCCACTCCCTTTCTCTTTCTTAATCTTACTAAGTATGGTATAGAAGCTCTAAATCTTGGCATACTAGGGATGATTTTTTAGTTTTGGGTTTTGTAGTGAAAATTTCAGCTAGGTTTTGTATTTTCAGCTTTGATTATTGATGTTTAGATAGCAAATGTTGTTATTGAGCTTGGAAATGGAACTTGTGAAGTGATTAGTAGCATGTTTATTACTTTTTACAGTTGAAAGTTGCATTTCCAGCATTTAGTGGTGAATTTCAGTTCTATCCTATTTTTGGAATCAATTTGGGCTGTGAATTTCTCCATGTTTGAGACCGAATCAGCTTTTGGATAAAACATGAAAGTTATAGGGATTTGAGTTAAATTTCTACCTAAAAATTTTCAAATCAATTGGATCATTTTAACTTATTATTTGGCCAGAGCACTCCTGACTGCGTAAAACCTCTAATTTTCCTGACTCGTTTTTCATGTGCTTCTGACCGTCCATTTTTTACCCTGAAAATGTGAGATCTGGGTGTCGATATCTTCATAGGAAATGTAGGTCTATGTCTTAATTTCGAAACGCCATAAAATTTACCTTGACCCAATATACCTAGCTACAGTTATGACCAAAACATCAAAGGATGACAAATCTACCACTTATAATTTCTTCTTTAAACTGGTTTATATCTTTGATATTCATGGTGATAAGTTATAATTTGGTTTGTTAGTTGGTTTTGAAGCCTTGAATAGATGTATGTTGTTGGTTATCACTTGTGGTTGGATTGGAGGTTTGTTGGCTTGAGTTAAACTTGGATGGAAAAAGTAAGAAATAGGAGAAATGATATCCAAATTTTCGTTCGAAGAATAAGCAAGTGAACTTGAAACTTGAACAACGATTTGAGGTCGAAGCGAATTTGGATTGTCTATGGTATTCAAGTTTCCGTTAGTAGAGGTATATAAGCTAAAATTTTGCCAAAACTCTTACCCTTTTAAAAGGTGAAAGTAGCGACCCTTATAACTACAATTTTCTCAATCTTTCATACCAAGTGCGAATTCAAAAGTTTTAATTGCTTCTTTATCAACACTAAAAGAGCGAGTATGAATTTTCTAGAGTTTGATAAGTAACATGAATACTACTTAAACAAGTTTCATTTACTTGATTTTCTTTATGCGAAACTCCTAAATTTCGAACCCTAGTTGATTTCAAACTCTTGAATAATATTTTATCGTAAATTTTGACTCCAACCAGGGAGTTGACCTTGAATGTGGTTTTGAAAAGTAATAAATCGTTGGTGAGTATTCCAACTGCATGTTCCCTGCTCATTATTGCTAGAAATTTACTAAACACCTGCTTGGATATTCATAGGTAAATGTGTACTTTATCGCACTTGACTTAACACAACTAAACACTTGATATCTCATTCATGCTTGTACAAGTAACTTGATTTGCATGTTACCTGTATATTGGCTTGAAATACTTGAAATGCGTGGAAATGCAACATGCTAAGTATTATTTGTGACTTGGTCAGGGCTAGGCGAGTGTGCCCTTATTCGCACTCGTCCTCCCCTTCTTGCTTGACCTATACTGGTGTTTGTACTTGTACTTGACTTGTAAGTGTTGAGCAGCAGCATGTACCACATCTAATCCGAGTGGGAGGTGCCTCTCATTCTCGCTCCGTACTTTTATCTTAATTAAGTCGATTGAAAACGTTATCTCATCAACTATACTCACTTCTTGGGGACCCAAATCCCACTGGTTAGTTAATTGAGTTGAGCCGGCAAGCGTTTGGTCGATTAAATAACAACCATGGGTATCTTGTTTTGTCGAGTAGAGTGTTATCTTCTCGACTAATCGGTATGCTCGAGTATTACCACACTTGTTTATCTTAGCATTCGGGCCCGATAAGGGGATTGAATGGTCGACGGAGATTGGCGTTAAATAGGGCACTACTGGACTGGTTACTTTATTTGAAAGTTGACGGAGTGTTAACTACTACTTGATCAAGCTGTGGTGAAGTAGTGGGAATTTGGCTCTTAAAAGCCATCTGTATCCTTATACTTTACAATGATTATTACTTGTCGTGTTATTATTTCTTTTTATGAACTTTTACACTCGCTCATTTTAAGAGTTCAAGTTTTACATATGGCCAACTTGCTATTTGGATCTGCATGAAGTTTTGAAACCTCATTGAGCTTTGGCTCACTATATTCTGTTAAATTTGTTTTTCTTATAGGGGATACGAGCGAGAACGTGAGGTGGTACAGGCTAGCATAGTCTAGTTTTTGAAATTTTTGCGATTGTACTCGCGCTAGTGCTCGGTTAGGGTTGAATGTATCTGAAATTCACATCTTGTGTTATATTTGGGATTGCATGAATGTTTGGAATAGAAATGAATGTACGTGTACATTCCAAACTTGGGAACTGTTATTCCATTTACGGTTGAGATTGTGAACTATTTTATTTAAAGTGAGTGAGTGAGTTTGGCGAGAGTTGGGCAAGCAGTCCGCTAAACCCTAGGGTATGCGCTAGGTGGAGGTGGGGTCGTCACACTCATCAAAACTATCATTATACACACTGAAGTCATCCATAAAATTTTTTATTATTTTCTCCACATATTTAGAGAAAATACTTATCATACACCTCTAAAAAGTTGCAAGAGTATTGCATAATCCGAAGGGCATCCTCCTGTATGCGAAGGTACCAAACATGCAAGTAAAAGTTGTTTTCTCCTAATCCTCTGGTGCTATCGCAATCTAAAAATACTCTGAAAAGACATCCAAAAAATAATCATGAGCACGACAAGCCAATTCCCACTCATATAATTTGACCCATTAAACACAGGTGGTCTAATAACAGAATGTCCTTCAAAAAACATAGCATTATTGGATGTCATCTTTACTCCAAAGCCGATTGAGCTTAATCTCTAGGAGACCTGACTCTGATACCAATTGTAATGCCCAAAACAACCAATGCAAAGATCATAAACGAAACAATAAGTAAATAAAAAGGAAAGGATTGCAAACCAATTAACTACCCAACTCCTCTTGAGCTTGTAGATTAATTGAAACAAGCTACTTCAAGTTGATGAATTACAATCACTCTTGTGTACAAAGGAAGGTTCACCTCCTCCTTGCCCCAAGCAGCACTCGGTCAAGCCAGGACGTTTTACTATCTCTCAGGACAACCCTCACAGAGCTACACTCATGAAAGATTCACTCACAAATGAAAAGCTTACAATGAACCTCACACCACTAAGATTACAAATATTCTTTTTGGAGTATTTTCTCACTAAAATCTCTCTAGATCTTTTGTATCTTCAGTGTGCCAAAGTTATTTGAAGTATCTGACCAACCACTATTTATATAGGACCAAGAAAGAGCCTCATTAAAGCTTCCAACGGATAGAAAGTAGCTGAAGAGTCAACTAGCCGTTGGAGTGTCGGACGTCCGATAGGTCCGATAGTTTCGTCGACTTCGAAAGATCCTATCAGACGTCCGAAGCATGCGTCCGAAGTTGTGCAATGATTATCGGACGTCCGATCCTGACATCTTGAGCGTCCGACAGCTTCAGCATACGTTGTCATCTTTCAATTGTACTTGATCATGGAATCAAATAACTTCATAACTAAAAATATATCTTGAAGAAATATTAGTATCATCCATTTGTTTTGTAAACATCAAAAGATATGGATCAAGATCAACAATCTCCCCCTTTTTGATGATGACAAAACAATGGATGGAAAGAAACAAAAATAAGTATAAGCTCCTCCTCAATCATTACAACCAAAACTTTTAAGAGCCAAACTCATAATCTCAGAATAACTCCCCCTTACACATTGCATCCATTTCTCCCCCTTTTTGTCATCATAAGAGTAAAAATCAACTACTATAATCCAGCAACAATAACAGAGAATTCAATATTTCAAGAAAAAATAGAGAAATGACAGCAATCACAGCAAATCATCATGAGATCAGCATTATTCTTTTATCTCTCTTTTTGACATCATATAGATTCAGTAGTATTCAAAGATATCAGCGAAAACTCAGATCAAAGTATCAAAAGAAAAAATATTCTGAACAAGAATCACTGCAATGATTAGACAAAACCTCCTACTTGTTAAAATTAGCATCATGTCTAACTATCCACATGCATTTCATGCCTTTTTTTATATTCTTTCTCACATAACAATCACTTTTCATGTGACCTTTTTGACAACAGAAATTACACATAATCAGGGAATTATTCATATGAACAGCTTTAATAAATCCTACTTGTCTTCTCCTATGGAAAGCAAACTCATTTGCAGCAGAATTTATCTTAAAATGAGGTTTTGATTTATTACTTTGAAAACAGTCCTGTTTTTTATGTTGAAGCAACTCATTTAAATCATCCATTCTTCTTTTCAAATCATCTTGTTCCCTTTTGAACATTTCACAAAACTTATTTTTCTATCAAGATCTAAGTGTAAAGCAGTCTCACTTTTTTTGAAGTAATCATTTTCAGCTTTCAACTTTTTATTTTGTTGAAAAAGATTTGCATTATCTCGAAACAAAAAACTAATTTTCTGTTTTAACTCCTTGTTTCTAACATAAGATTCTTTCAAACTATCATGCAATTTTATAATGAAAGATTCAAGATCATCATCATCTTCATCATCACTTTCAAATTGAGAGCTAGAAGATGTTACCTCATCATCTCCAATGGCCATGAAAGCCAATTGAGCAGATTGATCTTCCTCTTCAATTTCACCATCGGAATTGCATTCATTCCATGTGAATTGAAATTTGTTTATTCTTGGTTTTCTTCCTTCTTTCTTCTTCATCACTGGACAGTCACTTGCATAATGTCCAGGTTGGCCGCATTCAAAGCACTGATCAGTTTGCTTTTTGTTGAACTCTAGCTTCCCTTTGTTTCTCGAGTTGTTGAACTGATTTGGGAATGAATTGCTAGGTCCACTATTTCTGAATCTACTCTTGTTGAGTATTCGTTTGAAACTTCTTGTGATGAGAGCGATATCATTGTCATCACCTTCCACATCTTCTTCATCTAGGGAGGCAGAATCATCTTCATCTTGTGAGGCTTTTAGAGCAATATTCTTTCGCACTTTTGCATCCTCTTCCTCTTGTACCTTAGTCTTAAGTTTCAGCTCATAAGAGATAAGAGAATTAATAAGAAATTCAATAGGCATAGTATTCAAATCTCTAGCTTCCTCAATAGCAGTCACTTTATTTTCCCAATCATTGGACAAGGCATTCAGGATTTTTCTATTTTTCTCACCAAGAGAATATTCTTTTTCCAGCACCTCTAAATCTTTAATGAGATCATTGAATCTACAATACATTTGATCAACATTTTTATGAGGTTCCATCTTGAAAGATTCATACTTTGTAACTAGAATGGACTTCTTTTGTTCTCTAACATTCTCACTACCTTCATGAATTTCTTTCAGTTTGTCCCAAATTTCTTTAGCTGACTTGCAACCCTTGACTCTAATAGATTCATTTGAGTCTAATGCACAATATAACACATTCATGGCTTTTGCATTTAAGGTGAGATGAGCTCTATCCACAGCAGTCAGTTCACTTCTTGTTTTCGGTCTAGATGCATGAGTATTTTCATCTATAAGAGAGGCATCATATGGACCTTCACTAATAATAAACCACAATTCGATATCAATAGATTGCAAAAAGATAATCATTCTTTCTTTCCAACTCATATAATTTGACCCATTAAACACAGGTGGTCTAATAACAGAATGTCCTTCAAAAAACATAGCATTATTGATTGTCATCTTTATTCCAAAGCCGATTGAGCTTAATCTCTAGGAGACCTGGCTCTGATACCAATTGTAATGCCCAAAACAACCAATGCAAAGATCATAAACGAAACAATAAGTAAATAAAAAGGAAAGGATTGCAAACCAATTAACTACCCAACTCCTCTTGAGCTTGTAGATTAATTGAAACAAGCTACTTCAAGTTGATGAATTACAATCACTCTTGTGTACAAAGGAAGGTTCACCTCCTCCTTGCCCCAAGCAGCACTCGGTCAAGCCAGGACGTTTTACTATCCCTCAGGACAACCCTCACAGAGCTACACTCATGAAAGATTCACTCACAAATGAAAAGCTTACAATGAACCTCACACCACTAAGATTACAAATATTCTTTTTGGAGTATTTTCTCACTAAAATCTCTCTAGATCTTTTGTATCTTCAGTGTGCCAAAGTTATTTGAAGTATCTGACCAACCACTATTTATATAGGACTAAGAAAGAGCCTCATTAAAGCTTCCAACGGATAGAAAGTAGCTGAAGAGTCAACTAGCCGTTGGAGTGTCGGACGTCCGATAGCCCTGTTTTATGCGTCCGACAGCAGGCAGTGAGTTTCAGAGATTTTCTTCAATTCTTTCGGACGTCCGGTGCAAGCTCTTTATGCGTCCGACAGCAAACAAACAAATTTGAGAAATTATCTTGTTTCTATCGGACGTCCGGTAGAGACATATTCAGCATCCGATAGGTCCGATAGTTTCGTCGACTTCGAAAGATCCTATCGGACGTCCGAAGCATGCGTCCGAAGTTGTGCAATGATTATCGGACGTCCGATCCTGACATCTTGAGCGTCCGACAGATTCAGCATACTTTGTCATCTTTCAATTGTACTTGATCATGGAATCAAATAACTTCATAACTGAAAATATATCTTGAAGAAATATTAGTATCATCCATTTGTTTTGTAAACATCAAAAGATAGGGATCAAGATCAACACATCTGATCTATAAAAGGAAGAAAATAATGATCCTTTTTTGTAATGACATTTAGCTTTCAATAATAAATGCATTAGCGCTATCTTGTAGGTTTGCGAACTGGTTCCAGCTCCCTATTATTATTAGCTTCTACTGTGATTTCTGCCTTCTTTGGAACTACTTGCATTGGGCTTACTCATGGGCTATCAGTAGGGGAGGACAAAAAAACCCGTCAACCCGAAAACTCGACCAATCCGATCCGCCCCGCATCGAAAATTAGGATATTCGATCCGATTTCTATCAGCAAAGCAGATGAGGGTCGGGTACCTATAAAATTCGAATACAGATACGGGTCATACAAATAAAAACCCGCTGGTACCCAACCCAGGGTATATTATATAAATATTAGAAAATATGGGGCCAATTTTATAATTTCCTTAAGTTATTAACCCTAAAGCCCTAAGTCCATCGACATTTAGTCTTTAGTTTCTCTTTGTCTTCTGTCTTCACATTCACAATAATATCTCCTCTCATTCTCTTCAATTTTCACCACTTCATGCTACAAATATACAATTGTCTTGGAATCATGAGAGAATCACAACCCATTTTTTATTTGCTGGTGCTTCTCAAAGCAAGCCCTCAAGCAAAAGTTACAAAACGCCGGACCCTCAATTGAACGCTGGACCTTCAAAGCAAGCCCTCAACCTAGTAAGTGAATTCCACCCATTTTTTTTTTTTGATATCTGGAAGATAATGCATGAATCCTACTGCAATATTTTTGATGCCTGAATCCACAAATAGGGTTATAAACAAATCCAAGCAAACCTAGCTTTCAAACCGTCTAACTCGGTATGAAAGTTCGGCTTGAGTTTAAATCTTTTGTGGTTTTAAAATGTATAGTTCTGAGATTGATTCATTTGTATTTTTTTTATTTCTAATACTATTTATCAATAATACATAGCTATTCTTGTATAATGCAAAATCATGTGTTAACATATATTGCCTAAAACTGTTATTTGAGCCTCCTATTAAGCTTTAATGCGCCAATTATCTATAAGTTAAAGCACGATTTGACAATTTAATTAAATCAAGGGTTATAATGTCTCAAACTTCCCTAAATATGCCCAAAAGTGCTCCTCAATTATCCAAAACAAGAGAAGGATCACTTTCATCCTCTTTAATTGAACGAAGCAAAACGTATAAAGTAGACAAAAGCAGTCAGAATCCTCTCCTATGCATTTCGTCATAACATTCCCCTGCGCCATTATATTTATCCTGCATTTTGATTCTGAAATCTCGTAGTTGAGAAAATCAGACTTCTCAATTATCAAAGCAAAATGGACAAAGTTGACAAAGGTTACTGACGCTTTGCTTAAGTGTTATTTTTTGCTTTAAGTGTTTGTTGGAATAAGTGTAATGGACCACAGTTGTTTAACCAATCAAGAAACATATAAAATCAATCACTGACATAAGGTACCTCATTTTTCCTTAAACTTAAGTAACCAAAAAATGCAACGAATTGCTATATTTTGAACAATCAGTTTTTCTTGTTTAAGGTGTAATATCTGTTCTTGTTTCCAGATGTATAGCAGTTAAAGTTTTTTGAATTTTTCAGATGTCAAGTATGGGAGATAATACAGCAACTACAACTGCAAGCCCAAGTGTGGATCATTCTCCTTAATGTGTTATAGAAGGATAAACCTTTTGTATTGATGTTCAATGTTTTAATTTGTGTTTTCAGTTGAAATTTTGTTGTTGAAATCTTTTTGAGGTTGTTGAATAGTTTCGAGATTGTAGCTTCTTGAAAATTTGTTGTGCTTGAAAAATGATTATTAGTAATGTATTTTTTTCTTAGACTGGTAAATAAGAAAGGAAAATCGTCCAAAACGTCCCTCACATTTTGTAAAATAACTTTTTTCATCCCTCACTCTTAAAAGTGTAATTTTATATCCCTTACATATTCACATCGGACAAATTTAGTCCCTAACTAGGTTTCCGATCATTTTTTGGCCGAAATCCATCATGTGCAAGACACGTGATCATTTTTGAAGAGTAAATTTGTCAAATTATATTTTACATAATCTGATCTATAGTCCTCCACATTTTATAAAATAAATTTTCTCGTCCCTCACATTTTATAAAATGATTTTTTTCATCCCTCGCATTTCACAAAATGAATTTCTCCATCCCTCACATTTCAAAAAATGAATTTTTCATTTCTCACTAATTATGTGTGTGAATACATTTTTTTAAGCACATGTATATGTCTATTTGATTTTGCTTAATAATAATAGCATAAACATATGTATGTAATTGGGCCCAACTTATGGGCTATCTTTTCTTTTTGTATGATTATGACTAATATTTACCAATAGAACCTTAATTTGCATATTCTTATTGTATTTTGATCGAAAATAGCTTTATTGGCCAACTTGACAATGAATGCAAGATTATTTACTAGCTGATACCAGATGAAATCAAATGATCACGTATAATATATGGTATTCATATTGTTAAGTGAAATCAAATAGACACATACATATATTTATGCTATTCGTATTATTAAGCAAAATCAAATAGACATATACATGTGTTTAAACAAAATGTATTCACACACATTTTTTTTAGGGTTTCCCTCACATACATAATTAGTTAGGGATGGAAATATTCATTTTTTGAAATGTGAGGGATGGAGAAATTCATTTTGTGAAATATGAGGGATGAAAAAATCATTTTATAAAATGTGAGGGACGAAAAAATTTGTTTTATAAAATGTGGAGGACTATAAATCAGATTATATAAAATATAATTTGACAAATTTACCCTTAAAAAATGATCACGTGCCTTGCACGTGATGGATTCCTGCCAAAAAATGATCGGAAACCTAGTTAGGGACTAAATTTGATCGATGTGAATATGTAAGAGACATAAAATTACACTTTTAAAAGTAAGGGATGAAAAAAGTCATTTTATAAAATGTGAGAGACGTTTTTTACGATTTTCCCAGATAAGAATTATAGGGATGGATACCCTATGACCCACCCCTTTTATTCGAATACCCGAGAATCGGGTATCCAAAAATAAGCGAAGCAGATTAGGATCCAAAAAATTATGATCCGATAAAGTAGACAACCAAATCATGTTCAAGTCGGATACCCGACTCGTGTCCAGCCAAGAAGTCTCCTTCAATCCTAATAAGTTCATGGAAGCTTGCGGCCCATTAATTTCTGTCGGCATCATCGCTTTCCTGCTTCCTTGTACTCCTCGTTCATAATTGACCAAAAATATGCGCCCTTATTAGTTTACCAATTAAAAACGACTACTAATTAGTAGTTGAACTTTCCCCTGTTTCATCGACTTTTCTGCTTCCAAATCTTGAATCCCCTTCCCGACATAAATGCCACAAACCAAGAAAATCCCAGGAAAATATTAGTAGTACCAGTATCTAAAATCTAAAATGCTTCTGAATCTTTCCTTTTTAGGAGGAAGTTTAGAGTAATTTTCATTTTCTTAACTTGTGACCAGGAGCATTTATGGCGTTTAGACAGTCGTCGTTTTCTCCACCCCTACTAAAATTCTTCGAAACTGACTGATCTGAGTGTTTTTCTATTCCATCTTGTGGTGAAACGAGTCGGGTAAAAGATTTAATTTGGAATATGAATGTGGAGAAGTCTCAGGTTTGGCAGCCTTGCAAGAAGAAGAGGGATTTAGAAATTTGATAATTAAATCAATATATTTTGTACTGCATAGGGGAAAATCGATAATTTCAGAGAGAGCCCACAAAGGAAAAGCTGTAAAATGGATGGGATTTGTACAAGAAGGGGACGTTGATTGCTCTTGGGGCGGCTGAGGCCCAGGCAGAAATATTTTTGGTTAAAAGAGAAATAGAGATTCATTTGTTAAAAAAAAAGGTGGGATTTGCGAATATGAAGATGGCATCATCAAGATCAAGCGGAGGTAGCGGAGGGTTCGGTGCTTCGAAGACAAGAGTAGGAAGGTACGAGCTGGGAAAAACATTAGGGGAGGGGACTTTTGCTAAGGTGAAGTTTGCAAGAAATATAGAGACGGGTGAGAATGTGGCCATCAAGATTCTCGACAAAGAGAAGATTCTCAAACACAAAATGATCGGTCAGGTACCTTTTAGTTATTAGTTTTTGTGTAATTCACTATATTATTGAATGATGAACACATGTCTTTTAATAATTCTTGGTTTTGATCACTGACTAATATGGGTTGGTTTGCTTTTTTTCGTTTGATTCTGCATTTCTCCGTCTGTATGGAAATATAAAGAAGGGGTTGACTTTTTAAAATAAAACTCCCTGTAGGTTTCTTGGTTTCTTTTTTGTTTTTTTTTTCTCCTTGTCGTGTTTGATTAATGTCATAAACTGATGTGAAATGTTTATATTGGCTGTCAAGTAGGTAAACGAATAAAGTTTATATGGTTTTTTTTTTTTTTTTGTGTGAAAGGCTGCTTGATGAAGTTGTTCTTTCTTCAGCTTAGTGTGCAGTAGTAGCAATTACTAGAAGCAAGGATAAGTGGAACATTTTTGCTTGTAGTTTTTTGTACTAATATTTTTTCAGCGGTCCCTTTATTTTTTGGCTTATCTGAGGCTACTCCAGCTTGCCTGTGATGAAAACTCTGGCTAACTGCTTTTACCTGTTGATTGTGAGTACTTCTTCTGACCATGTAGTCCTGTAAAGAGTTGTGCTGGGACAGATAACAGCAGAAATTTGGTACTATGGATTCAGTTCTATGTTCAATGCATCTGTCACACACTCTTCATGGAGGCCTAGATATTTTTAATTGTTGGAAAACCTATTAACATTTTGAAGAATTATTGTAAATGTGTTGTTGGGTTGTCATAGCTTTCATGTGAAGCGTATTCCAACTCAACTAATTTAAATACTTTCATTTATGTTGTAATTCTGATTGTCCTTCGCAGATTAAACGTGAAATATCAACTATGAAGTTAATCAGGCATCCAAATGTCATCCGCATGTTTGAGGTTAGACATCAAAAATTGCTTGAATTGTTACTTGAGTTGGTTTCATAGCTTTTGCATGTATCTAGTCTTAGACAGTATAAATTTAGATTCTGTTTATTTGATTCTGATTGACCTGTTGATTCTTCTGATTTGCACACTCTCCAATCTATTTTCTTATTAACACATCTCACTTCTCATTGAATTTGTGAGTTTCTCTTTCAAGATTGCTTTCTTCACTTGTTAGCATTTAAACTCCTGTTTAGGTCATGGCGAGCAAGACCAAGATATATATTGTGCTTGAATTTGTCACAGGTGGTGAACTCTTTGACAAAATTGTAAGAATGTTGTTACTTCAGGTTTTTCTTCTTGTTACAATCACAATACGTCCTTTGGATAAAAGGGCTAATAATTTGCTCATTTTGAAACCAGGCTACTAAAGGTAGGCTTAAAGAAGATGAAGCAAGAAAGTATTTTCAGCAGCTAATTAATGCTGTAGATTATTGTCACAGCAGAGGTGTATGTCATAGGGACCTCAAGGTAATAAAATTGGTTGACCATTAAGTCTATCTTAAAATAGATGAGCCACTTACTTGGCCTGTTGTTGCAATGATGAGCAAATTTGTTATGACCTTAGCTTGGCCTGTTGTTGCAATGATGAGCAAATTTGTTATGACCTTAGCGTTATCTGTAACTCAGCCAGAAAACTTGTTGCTGGATGCAAATGGAGTTCTTAAAGTCTCAGATTTTGGATTAAGTGCACTGCCTCAGCAAGTTCGAGTATGACAATTCTGTTTTAAATTTGAGAAGAATATTATCACACATTCTTGTCTGTTCTCAATCTATCTCAAAATGATTAGCATACTGTATCATAGTCTATGAATAACTATGCCAAAGTTTCTACAGCCTGTGCTGCATAAGAGAATTCCAACATTTTCTTGATGTATTTGTTCAGGAAGATGGTTTACTACATACAACATGTGGAACACCAAATTATGTTGCTCCCGAGGTACATGATTAATATTTTGTTCTACTCAATTTAGCTTGTTATTATAGTAATTGCTTCAGTTCTTATTCTTCAGTTTTTACCTACCCAGGTGATCAACAATAAAGGTTATGATGGTGCTAAAGCAGATTTGTGGTCTTGTGGCGTAATTCTTTTTGTCCTTATGGCTGGCTACCTGCCTTTTGAAGAATCAAATCTCTTGTCATTGTATAAAAAGGTTTGCCCTGCCATCTATTTGAAATGCAATTTGACGTTATCCATGCTTTTAACAGCATTTTAATAACATAGTCTTGGAGGTTCATGCTTCGTTGTGTTGTGTTCTTGAGGCAGCTTTTTTTTCTCTATGTTATGTGGAATATGACAAATGCTATTTTCTTTATCAAGAATCCTTTGATCATTGACCATGGACTGGTAAAATATCTAGTTTGCTTGCATGTCCTCTTCAGTATTCTGCCATGGTTCAAATTTTGGAATTGTAATTAATGTCTATGTTTCCTCTCCATACTTCTGTAAGTCCTTGCATTAAAAGTAATTCTCAGGTTTTTTTCTTGCATCCAACCCCCCCCCCCCAAAAAAAAGGGGGGCAGGCATCATCATCTTGAAGTGTACCTCTACATTTTGTCTAAATGAAGAATGATGATCTCCATTTCCATAACTGCATCAAATATTAGGGATTCTGTTGCTTTTCACCATAAATCAGGATGTGTACCTTGTTCAACTTTTTTTTTTTTAACCTATTATTATGCACCAAAGGATCTTTTGCTCATAAGCTTATTGGTCTTTCGTTCTTTTTACTGTATCAGATTTTTTGTCTATGTTTGTGAATTGTGTTCTATGTGATGAGAAAGAAAAATGGTGAGATTGAACACTCTTTAGATGATGAAAGAGACATGATGCAAAGGAGACTGATGAAGATTCTTTTTAAATATGAAGAATTTAATCATGCATGATTTTCCTTCTGTCAGCTTCTCCATTTGATGATTTCAGCCTTTTATTGTTGGGTCCATATAATTCCAGAGTTATTATAGAGTTATTTTGTGCTGTTTGCTTTGTTGACTATTGTTTTGGTGCACATCTTTATTCAGTTTTTCCTCAATTGCAGATCTTTAAGGCTGAATTCACATGTCCTCCATGGTTCTCTTCGAGTGCAAAAAGGCTGGTCAAGAGAATTCTGGACCCTAATCCCCAAACGGTATGCGAACCTTGTCTCTTATTTAGCATTGCCAGTATATATGCCCCTGCCCCCTTCCTCTCTCTCTCTCTCTGTGGCGTAATTAGAAAATTAAACTATACCCTGCCTATAATCTATAGAAGGCAGGTATGACTGTGTCATTTGCCGTTTTTTGAATATTGAACAGCGTATTACAATTGCTGAGCTCATTGAGAACGATTGGTTCAAGAAAGGATATCAACCACCTGTTTTTCAACAAGAGGAAGTTAGTCTCGATGATGTGGATTCTGTTTTTGATGAATCTGCAGTATGTATTTGTGTTTAAAATTGCTTTTTTCATCTCTTCTAGGCTCCAATTGACTATGACATGGAGTATTATGATGGTACCAAAAGGAACTGTTTATGTGATGCTTTTTGATTTTTCAGGAGTCCCAAAACCTTGTTGTGGAGAGACGGGAAGAACATCCAACTACTCCGTTAACTATGAATGCCTTTGAGCTTATCTCAACATCTCAGGGTCTCAACCTTAGTTCTCTTTTTGAAAAACATATGGTATGTTCCAAATTATAGTGATGTCACAACAAATGTGATGCAATGGAAATCCATATAATCTTCTGATTTGTATGCCAAAAAGCAGCCACTACTTTTGTTTTATGAATTTGAAAACCATTTCTCCAAATACTGGTTAGTTATTGAAAATTTTCCTTTCCTTCTAACGAATCATTTGTAAATGTAACACTTATTCTGCATAAGTTATTGGGTCTTGGCGCTTTTGTGTAATGCGCTTGAATATTTCACAAATATTATATAAGTCAGTTAATTAACTGGGGCTCCTTTCTTTATCCATTCAAGATCAGAGAAAGTTAAATTAGTGGTAGTTCTTGCACTATTATATAACAAATTGCTATGTCTTTGTATTTTTTTTCTTGCCCTTAAAGTGTCTCAAAATGTGTGCTGATGCTTCTTTCATGACTAGGGGTTTGTTAAACGGGAAACGAGATTCACATCTAAGCGTCCTGCTAATGAAATAATTTCAAAAATTGAGGAAGCTGCTGTTCCTCTGGGATTTGGAGTGAAGAAAAATAACTACAAGGTAATTAATATTGCTTTCTGGTCTTCACCTGAATGCCCTCTGTTAGCCTTTAATTGTCAGTCGGCCAATGCTGAATAAATTTGTATCAATTGCTGATGCTAGTTTCAGTCCTTGTGGCACCTACTAGCTTTTACAGATTGTGTTGATATATCTGTGTAGAAACCAATGGCTCAGTGATTGGATCATGTTTTAAGTGATTTGGATATGCTCTTTAATGTCATTTTTTTTGACATGATGATGACCTGTAGTTCTGGTTCAACTTGCATTTTTTTATCAAATTTTGTTATTTTGTCAGATGAAGCTCCAAGCAGAGAAGACAGGACGCAAGGGCCATTTATCTGTTGCGACAGAGGTTTCTTTGTGGATCTAGAGCACCTTTTTCTTAGTGATTCCTTTTGACACAATATATTGAGCTCTGGTTATAATTTTTTAATCACAGATATATGAGGCCATTTATCTGTTGCAACAGAGGTTTCTTTGTGGATCTAGAGCACCTTTTTCTTAGTGATTCCTTTTGACACAATAAATTGAGCTCTGGTTATAATTTTTTAATCACAGATATATGAGGTGGCTCCTTCACTCTTCATGGTTGAGCTTCGCAAGGCTGGAGGAGATACTTTGGAATTTCACAAGGTTAGATTCACAAAAATAAGCAGCATCTGCGACTTGAAGTAAATGTAACGGCCTCCATGTACCACTGATTGATAATTTATATGTATATGCAGGCACAGAAGCACATACACGTGCTTATTTAAGTGGCTTTAAGATGGCAAAACAGAAAAGCGAAGTGCTTTTCAAGATGTCAATGCCATGTAGACTTGGCATAGAATTATCTCCTATGTGTGAACTATGTGGTCTTTAGTTCTGCACAGAAAATTGCTCTGAAGGATTTTATATATGTCATTTGCTTGTTTGCAGCTACTTATTTTTGCGCTTTTTTATTTATATGCAGTTCTACAAGAACCTTTCAACTGGGTTGAAGGATATAGTGTGGAAAACAGGGGATGAAGCAAAGGAGGAACTCAATGATGGTTTGTAACTCAATGCATTTCTATTATTGGATTATTGATATAAAAATTTCAATTGCAAGGTCTTGTTTCATTTCCTAGTTGTACAATGGTACATTGGGATTTTATTGCACGCAACTAAATTATGGTTTGCTTTTGCAGAGCCTAGAAATAATTGAAATTTCTGTCTCGTTAATGACTAATTCCTTTTGGCTGCTGGCTTCTCTGTCTTATGGATGTTAGCCATAAATATTCCACTTGGTTCATGTATATGATGTGCATGGAAGTCGGTTCTATTCTTCTTACTTCAAAACTATTGCCTTTGTTTTACGGTCTTCAAATTGTCTTCCATAACAGAGACATGTATAAGTTACTAATTTGACGTCTTCAGTTATTCAGGAAGAAAATATACTTTTGCATCCATTAACCAGTATCATTTTTGCTCATGTAGCTTGTTCTTTAATACCCAGGGGTTGCTGGCATCTCAGCGTCGTCATCATCTTAACATCTGAGGGTCCTTTCAAAGTTATTTTTGTTGGGATTGCACGTTCTTTTAGATGGTTATTCATCTTCTACTAGATTTGTGTATTATGGTGTGGTTATATCTGAAGGTTCCAAGCAATGATTGTTTGCGAGTTACTCAGCTATGTGAAACATAAATTGTAGTAAGGATTAGAATTGCAAATGTTAAAAAAGCAAATAATACATGACCCATGTTCAGGAATCATTTGACTAGTAGACCAAGATTCCTCTCTTTTACCTTTGCGCTGTCTTTTTTCTTTGGCATTGTGGGATGGTGAAGGGGATGTTGGTCTGAGGTAGCCCCAAACTAAAACCTTTTGCACTGCCGTGTCAAACCTTTTTGTCCATTTCAGTTTTTTTCATTTACAGGGTTTCCTGTTGTTTGTCCCATACCCAGACAACCATCTCCTCCCTCTCTCTACATCCGAGACAAAAAGAAAATAATAGAAGAAAGAACAATGATGCTTTCCTCAAAAATCAAAGAGTTCTGGGGAAGAGTGGGAAAAAACGAAAGAAACAATACATAGTTCTTCACAAGGGTTTAATGTGTCTAGGCATGGTAATAGGTTAGGTTTGGAACCACCAAACATTGATTTAAACTTGTTAAATGTATTAGATAGATTCAAACCCTGATGGATTTAATGGAAAAAGACTATACTCAAATCCTTATAGATGTAGGTAACCAATAGGCCATGATAAGATGTAATTAGGTTGGACTTGCTAACTGATACGGTAACATAGATAAATATTTGCAGTATATGTCTATATTCTAAATAGGTTTTAGCTTGGGTTGGTTTGGATAGTAAAGATCCATACCTTAATGAGGTTTATAATTATATTGTAGGACTTGGTCCCGACTAAGGTTTGGGTCTTAAAAAATTTAAATAGAAGGCATTAAAAATATAATGGATCCATATAATTATATTGTAGGACTTGGTCCCGACTAAGGTGTGGGTCTTAAAAATTTTAATGGAAGGCATTAAAAATATAATGGATCCTTGTTGTATGTAGATATAACCTACTCTATTGACATGTCAGTGTGTATCCAAAAATTAAAATAAACGTTGTAGAAATATAAGTGAAATCTAAAGCTTGATTTGATTCAACTCGATTTTACGTGGAGATTGCATCAAGTTTGAAGCATTCAAGTTAACCTTGAGCGAAAAAGTATCACGTTGGAAAGCTTACTAAACTTAATTGACCCTTAAGTAAACATATTATTCATCTTTTTAATACTTATTCATGTAAAATGTTTATCTTATTCCCTATAAAGTATCAGTGGTCTTTTGCTCAAGCTCAAATTTAGACTTTATAGGGCTTGAACTTGTGCTTCATCAAGCCCGACCGGTTATTGATGTTAATCAAAGTCGAGCTTGAGTAGATTATCAAATTGTCGGTATGACACTAAAGTGTACCAAACTTAAGCTATTCAATTGAGTGGCCAAAATGTAATGTTGAATGTATATATTGGTTAAAATTAAAAGAATCAGATAGCCATAAGGATATGGGATAATTTCAGAAACCTCCCCTGAGGTTTTTGACAATTGTAGAGAGCCCTTACTTTTACTATTTATATAATAATATAGGCCCAAAACACTATATTTTTCTCAAAAATCCTAAACTACCTTTTTTGTACAAAAATAAAACAAAAATTATTTTGCCAATTGCTTCCTTCCACATTTCAACCAAACCCACTATACTAACAAACTAACCTAACAAATAGTCTAATTCCAAATTTTAAACCCAAGCAATTCTATCATCATAGTCGTAAAATTGCTTCTTCCAAAGCATGCATTCAATTTTGAAGATTCGTTCCATCCTTTAAAAATATTCTCACCATATGGTTCCATAGAATGGTCAAACTTACAATCAACCGTCCCTTGTGTTTGCATAATTTCAACATAGGATGTCATCGTTTGGTTCCATATAAGTGGTTCAACTCCTACTACATGAGCCACATTATGGCCTTGAAGAAAATCTTTAGGGGAAATTTAGGCATGGATGGGATTAATCAAGTTTAAGAGAAGGAAGGCATCATTATAACTATAGATATCTTCAAGAAATTCATTTTGCCAAAAACCAAATTTCTATTTGCAACTAATCACACCCTAAACTTCAAAACCCAATGCTCACACCTTCTGAAAAGAAAATAATCTAGCCTACCATCAAATCTCCAAACATATTAACATCTTAAATATAGAGAAGAAACTCTATCTCCATAGCGAAATCATAACCAACAATTGTCAAGCATAAAAAGAAATATAAATATACTTATTAACATCTTAAAAAGTTTTTTAGATGGATGATAGACAAATTAGCAAATTTACCAATTTCAGTCCCTCTTCCTCTTTTGGTCAATGATTGCATTATTTGTTCCATTATTATTGTGTGCGTCTTCATCTCCTTTTAGTTTGACCATGAAATCGGATTTTACTTCGACCATCAATTCTAATCCCTTAACTAAACTTGTGATTTGACAATTCCAAATAGAAGAAAGGAGGAATTGGAATATATAGTAGAGCTTGAGGGATCTCTTGTGGCGTGATTGGCTGCAGTTATAGGCAATGGTTTATGGTAATTTGAGAGTGAATTATAGAAGGAAGGGGTTAATGGATGAGAACAGAGTGATAGCAAGTGAGAGAAAATCGTCGTTAGTTATAACTTATAAACAGAATAGCTAAAGAAGTCAGGTTTTTTTTCTTTTTTTTTAATCTCATTTCATTATACTGTGAATTATTTATTAAGTGAAGGTCACTATAGTCATTTTATTGTGACAAGAGAGGCTAGTGTAATTTGTAAAACCTAAGGGGAGTGGAGTGAAATTGTCATAAATCTCAAGAGAGGTTTGTGAAATTATCCCTAAGGATATTGTAGTGTTTTTCTTTTTTTTTTTTTCCAATAAAAGAATGGTGGAATTTAAGAAGTGAGGAGGAAGAAGAGAATTTGAAACTAGTACCTCTACGTCCCAAGATACTGTAGTTAAAAACTCAATAAACCTCATGTTGTATATGCACAATAGTGCCATTTTTATTGACTTCAGCTTGGACTACTGGCAGGTGCTGTAATAATTTGGTATAATTGTGTATGGTTGATAGAGTTTGTTGGAGTCTGTCTTCTAATTAAATCTGGTTTAGGCCTAGTGTTTTAAAACCATTGATTAAAATCCAATACACGTCCCCCATATACAGAAATGTATTGTGGGAAACTGCAGGCTTACTCTACCGGAGATGAGTATAATCCTATCTTGTTATACATATTAATTTTGTTCATATATATCAAATCTTATAAAAATATAACTATTTATACGAATATATACCAAATCTTATAAACGGATAGTAACACCTCCACATCTATGTCAGCCATCTGGTAATTTCCACGTTTAAGTTCCAAACTTGTGAGCCCTTGCTTATTTATTTATTTTTTGCAAAATTTTCATTGTAGATTTTAAAAATTTTTATTTTTCTTTCTAACCCTCTTTAAACAAAAATTGAGAAAACCCGTAAACCAATTGAATAAGATGCCTTCTAAATTACTGAATGATAAGGAAAATTTGTGAAGCAAAAAAAAAAAAAAAATCATAGGATGCTCAAAAATCAAATTATCTTTTCAATACTTTGCTTGGTTTAAGTACAAAGTTTATTTCTTTACTATATGAATTTATTTCCAACTTATCAAATTGCATATTAAACTTGTAATTCTACATAATTGGAACTAGTGCTTTTGATGAGTGTCATATGATTAAATATTATGTGTTACAAGTTTTTAATTTTTGCGGACGGAGGAGGAAACCAGTCAGTGGACGAATTAAAAGCACAATTAAAATGTCTAATTGTCATTGTATGTCATAAAGACATTGTGGGTTGACCATATTCTTGAGATGCTGAAAATTTGACAATTGACATCACCAACATATATATATATATATATATATATATATATATATATATATATATATATATATATATATATATATTAATGTCAATGTGAAATTAAAGACAGCCATTATATTTGTATTATCTAATAATATTGCTTTATTGTTGATTGGCAATTAGATGTCTCAAACTTTGAAGGATTTCCAATTGTGTAACTATATCTACTCATTAGTTTATTTCTCGTCAAATCAATTATTTTAGCTTCATATAACCCCTCTAATAATATATGTCTTGCTTCAATCTTCAAAATTTTATCCTCTTTGACAAAGAGCAACATTCTTAGGAGTCAAAATATTTACCTAATTTATCTTTTAACTTTTCAAAAGCAACTTACATAAAATGAAAGTAGTCTTTAATCAAAAAATGTTATTTACATTAAGGGTTAATCTATTCCATGCCCTGAGAGTACAAAACAAACGGAAGCTCGAGTAGTCTGGTTACTTTATCTAAAATAGCTTATATTTTTTAGGTTAAAGTTTACGAAATTTAAGGAGTGGTGATGTTTCCGGAGTTCTATAGTGGGTCAATTACATTTTTTTAGTGCTTATTACGTATTCTTAGAACACTAAATAGAAAAAAAAATGCTATATTTAAAGGATCAATTTATACGAGGTGTACAATTCTGCTCATTGTTGATTTGCTTTTCATTAATTGATGAAATTCCATGATAGTTAGTGTATTGGCGCATATTTTGATTGTAAATTTCAAGATATCAACCTTGATATAATTTTAGATGGAAGAAAAAAACGTTTGTTCAAAAAAAGAAGAAAGAGAACAACTTGAGGTTCAAAATAAAAAGGTTTCCATTTTGCACTCTTCAACTATATTCGAATTTTTACTTTGATCTTGTCCCTAAACTATAAAACTTGTCTCACTTCAATACAATGATTAACAGAATTCCCAAAAATAATGGTGTATTGGTCAAGTGAGAAGCAACTATAATCCAAAAAAAAAATTCAAAATTAGAGTAAAGAAAGGAATTTAGGAACAAAAGTAACTAAAGTACTCAAATTTAGAGTTTGTTGATTAAAACGAGACTCAATGTATAGTTTAGGAACTAAAGTGTCTCAATTTGAATTTATGAACTAAAGTGACGATCAAGCTATAGTTGAAGGGTGTAAAATGAAATTAACTCAAATAAAATGACTTAACATTGTCATGAAAAAATGACTTGATAAGCTTAGTGCAAGTCAAACTTACAAAGACACTGAAATTTAGCACCCCCAATTAATATGCCGATGTGTTAAAATGTTGTCAGGAAAGTCTGTTTTGATAATTATGGTATGGAGGCATGCACCTTAGACCAGTGTTTTAAAACCCAAACTGACTTGCGATTTTGTCGGAGTCGATACGACCAATTAGGCTGGGGTTTTAAAAAAAATGAAAAATGAAGAATCGGATGATTTTTTTTTAACCACGGAGAGCAAACCAGCTCAATACATAGACACTAAGCCGGGGCCCATGATATCCAAGTACATCCATCTCTGAACTATATATGGTGGACTCTATAAACAATACAACCCTGACTCATTATTGAGATTATCTTTAACTAAACAATTTGCACTATTATTTTCTTCTCGCCAAATATGCGATATCTTTACTTTCCATTTCTTGTGTCTCCAGCGATCAATTTGGTTTAGCAGATTAGAGTAAGGGCTCAATTCAGGTGATTTGTCCAGAAGCATAATTGCAGCTTTTAAGTCTACTTCTACAATCACTCTCTTATGTCCTGCTTCCCAGGCCAACTGTAGTCCATGGATGATTCCCCATAACTTCGCTGCTATATTCGAAGCTACTCCCAAATTCACCTCAAATGCTCATTTCCATACACCAAACTCATTTCTCATAACCCCTCCTGCTCCAGCCACCCTCAGATTGCCTGCTGACGCCCTATCTACATTTACTTTGGTCCAACCCATCGGTGGTTTCTCCTAGTGAATGAAGCGCCAATCTTTCCTATTTGTATCCGTTTCATTTAGTATTGCTATCTGTGCCTGTCTCGCTCGAGCCACAATCTGATTAGCCAAGACCTGCAACCTTGACCCCTCTCCTGTTATGTTAAACTTGTTCCTCGTTCTCCAAACTGAGTATGCCATTTCTTGAAAAATGAATTGCCAGCATATATCATCATGGACTCCCACCTTAACCATTCTCAGGTTTCGGTCCAACCATTCCCTATGATCCATGGTCATAAACTCTTCCCATCGGTTTGGGTGAACTAGACTCTTCCAAATCCTTTGTACTCTAGAACAATCTCTTAGAACATGCAATATCGATTCTCTCGCTCGTTTGCAGACAGGGCATTTTCCATTGACATGCAGGTGCCTTCTGTATTTCTTGGCATTGGTGATCAACCTTCCATTTCAAATTAACCATAACAAAAACTGCCATCTACCATGTCCTTTCTGTTGCCAAACTTTCTCCCATCCATAATCCATGCTTTCCCTCCTAGAAGAATCTGAACATTCCGCCTCATATGCTGACCGAGTTGAGAACCTCCTATTCGCCTCATATCCCCAGCACACTGTATCACCATTCTGCTCTCCCGGAATTACACATAAAGCTCTAATTTCTAACAAGCGCCGCTGCAGCAAGTATTCCGAAAGCTCATTCCAATTCCAGCCCCTTGTGTTATCCCAATACTGATTAACCGTTCTATCCATTGCTTCCTCTAGCGACTCTTTCAACACATCATCGGTTAAAGATGAATTCCCCACCCAGTAATCTTTCCAGAAGCGAATACGCTCGCCATTCCCCAACCTCCATTTCAAACCTTTCCTGATCACTTCATTTCCAAATCTTAGGCTCTCCAAACTAGTGAAGCGCCTGTTTTGGGAGGTGTTATAAACCTTTGGAATTCCTCCTCACTACTATATTTACTTCTAAGGACCTCTGTCCATAATGCTCCCTTTTGTTCGTGATATCTCCAATTGTATTTTGCAAGTAATGCTTTATTCACCTCCTTTAATCTCCCGTATTCCTAAACCTCCCTTGCCCCTAGCCTGGGTTACAATTCCCCAGCTTATGTATGCATACCTCTCCTATCCTCTATCCCATTCCAAAGGAAGTTCCTCATGCATTTCTCCAACTCATCCAACACAGAGGTGGGGATTGCCATTGTTTGCATCATGTAAGTTGGGAGTGCTGATAGCACTGTCTTGATTAAAGTCATTCTCGCTGCATACGACAAACACTTCTTCTTCCAGCCCGCAAGTTTACCCTAAACTTTATCTACTAAACCCTAAAACATCTCTTTAGACACCTGATTATGGAGTAGTGGCATTACCAAATATCACCCCAAGTCATGTGTTATCCTCATCCCTATTTGTGCGCAAATCTTTTTTACTATCCTTCTGGATATGTTCTTGGAACAAAACAAACTGGATTTAGCCACATTAATTTTTTGCCCAGACATATTACAAAAGTTCTGCATTACGTGAGCTATAACTTTAGCTTGTTCTACACTTGCTTCTGAAAATAAAATGAGGTCATCTACAAACATCAGATGAGAGAGTTTTGAACCTGTTCTAGAAGCTCAAATTGGTTTCCACTTGCCTACTCCTATTGCTTCATTTATCATATGACTCAACCTCTCCATACAGAGCACAAATAAATATGGTGATAAAGAATCACCCTGCTTCATTCCCTCATAGGCGTAAACGCTGGCAATTTTTCCGCATTCCAGATTACCTCTGTAAACTGCCATTGTATACAATCCATTATCAACTCTATGAGTTTATCCGAGAACCCAACCATATATTAAGTTTCTTCTAAGAAGCTCTAGTTTATCCTATCGTACGTCTTCTCTAGATCAACCTTAATTACCAGAATTTCTTTCTTTCCCTTCTTCTTCTTGGCTGTGTGTGCAATCTCCTGAACTATTGCAATATTATCTATCATTTGTCTTCCAGGAATGAAACTACATTGCATTTCCCTTACCAAATTCGGCATGAGGGGTCTAATTCTATTCACTATCACCTTGGTGATGAGTTTAAACAGCACATTGCATAAGGAAATTGGCCAAAACTGGCTCACTTTCTCAAGGAACTCGACTTTCGGAATTAAAGAGATAACAGCTCCTTTTACCTCTACAGGTAACCTTATTCTCCCTGAAAACTTTGCTGATGAAATCAATCACCGAGCCTCATGTAATTGCCCAACCTTTGGTAGAAACTCGCTGGAACACCATCTGGGCCAGGGGCTTTATTCCCTTCCATACCAAACAACGTTGTTTCAATTTCTTTGGGACACACTGGGCGAATTAGAGATGCTAGACTTCTATCACTCAATTGTGGAAAATTTATTTGGCACTTCACTTCCTCTTCCACTCCATCCGTCGAGCAATAAAGTTGTTAAAAAAAACTTCTCACCATATTGCCCACCACTCCTGGATCAGATTGCCATTGGTTATCTTCATCCTGTAGGCATGTTACATGATTTCTCCTTCGTCTAGCAATTATGGTCAGATGGAAATATCGCGTGTTTCTCTCCCCATATTTGATCCAATTTACCCTCGAATTTTGGTACCATAACAGCTCCTCCTGTTCTAAAATCATATTGTAATCTGCTATTAGTCTCTTCTCAAGTTTCACTAAATATTTGCATTCACTCCGGGAAAGAGCCTTTTGAACACCCTTCAACCTTGCTGCACACCTTCTCTTCCGATGAAATAGAATCGGATGATTTCATGAAGCTCTTGGGTGTAAATCAAGGGATCAAATCCCTTAGTTTTCATTATTCTCCAGTCTTTCCTTAAAATTTCACTAGTGAGTCCCTGCCAATTGGGTGTACGTCAAGAGATCAAATCTCCCAACTTGAATTCTTCTTCAGGCTTTCCTGAAAATTCCACCAACAGGTGCATAGGCACCCGTCTAATCCAGTGGTGATTCAATCCCTTTCAGATTCTTCATTGACCCATTTGGATCTACCCCTTCCCCTTATCTCTCGTTTGGTATGTGTAAATGCCTAGAATAGAAAGATTTTTTCACCCAGAATACATTTCCATCTAGAATGGTGGTGAAAACTTTATTATTCTTGGGTTTGGTAGACAAGTCATAATGGAATGCGAGAACAGATGGATTAGGTGGTTCGAAGAATGGAATGTCAATGAGAGATCTTGAGTTCGAACCCTTCTACTTCTATTTAAAAAAATTAAAATGGAATGTTTACAATTTCTAATATTTGGTATAATCAATATTTAGGTGTAAAAATGAAATATGTTAGATGCAAATTTGACTTAATTGCCTTGAAATAGTTTATGGGACATAATATGTCTTATTATTATTTTTATTTGTTCTATAATAATATTGGTTTATTTATGTGAATTTTGATATTTTTATTCAAAAATAGATGGGGATTGATAATAAAATTCTCCAATTGTAATACTTGATTCATTTTAATATATAGAGTTTTGAGTTAAAAATTTGTATTTACTAGCAATATAATAAGCAAAAAAAGGTAAAATATAAATGGCATGAAATCAAAGAATTATAATTTATTTTTAATCTATTTTCAATTTTGATAAGATTCAAAATGAAGTCTTGCGCAATTGTTCAAAAGTCAAAGATAAAGCATCTTAAAATATCTATTTCCTAGTATAAAAGAAAAAATATTTAAAATACAAAGAAAATTTATTATTATGAAAAATTACATTCCAATATTGATTGAGATTATAAATAGCCTAAGATATCGTGATGTAGTGTAAAAATTTATAAGGATAAATTTGACAGCCTACTATTTAGACATTCTAGGATGACTATGGAAAGGTGATACGAATTGCATTCTATCTCACATGCAACCCGCAACACACAGACCCAAGGATCTAGAAGTTGTATCAACGTTTGGAATGGAAGACCTTAAGCTATTGATCGCGTGGTCAACGAATCTTGGTATGGTAGAAGTCACCACAATTGAAGATTGATAAGTCATGAACACTCAAAGAAATTTCTTTAAGATGTTCAAAGAGCTTTCGTAAAAGCCATGACAGAACTCTTGTTATTTTCTAAGTATTTCTCATTATTATTGAAAAAAAATGTCATCGTTAGGCTATTAATAGCCATATAAGACACAAGACTGAATAATGACTTTCCTAAACCAAATAGGACACCATAATTCGGCTATAATTAGCAAGTTAAGATAGCCAAATAAAACTATTATTGAAAAGACTAACTGATTAACGAATTTAATAACTAGCTAATCATGAAACTAATTTAATCAACTCGGCTTCAATCATGAAATTCAATTGACTCGACCAAAGCTTCCTTGACTTGGAGGAGATGAACAACCTTCAAATCTTTATCTTCAAGACCTTCAATGGTATTTGGAACATTAACTTGGTCATGGACAGCAAGCACCAACCTTGAAATGCATCACGAAGCTGCTTGGCTCGTGCTCATGTAACTGATCCCAAAGGCACTGAAACCCTCTCGAGTTGCATAGCTGGTTGCTCACCTTGGTCTCCATCATTCCCCTCCTCTTGAAAAGGATTTGCTCTCAAATCATCTTCATCATCTGCAAGAAAAGGAGAAAGATCAGATATGTTAAATGCTGCACTAACATTGTACTCACCAGGAAGGTCAAGTTTGTAAGCATTGTCGTTGATACGCTCCACAACTTGAAATGGCCCATCTCCACATGGTAGTAGCTTGTTACACCATTGGAAAGGAAACCTCTCCTTGCGCAAGTGCAATCACACCCAATTTCCAAGTTCAAAAATCATCTTTCGACGACCCTTGTTTGCTTGCTTAGCAACCTGTGCAATTTGATGCTCAATATTGAAACGAACCTTTTCATGTAGCTTCTTCACATAATCAGCCTTTTTAACACCATCTAAATTAACACACTCAGAAAATGGCAAAGGTGACAAATCTAGTGGTGTCAAAGGATTAAAGCCGTAAACAATCTCAATGGTGAATAGAGAGTAGAACTATGCACAGAATGATTTTACGCAAACTCAACATATGGTAAACACTCTTTCCATGTTTTAATGTTTTTCCTGTAGCACGTAAGAATGTAGAGAAGGTCCTATTGACGACCTCAATTTGGTCATCAGTCTGGGGATGACTAGTAGTAGAAAATACCAGTTTAGTGCCTAACTTTTTCCACAGAGTTTTCCCCAAAAAACTCAAAAATTTTACATACCTATTAGAGACAATGGTCCTCAGCACTCCATGCAATCTAATGCTTTCTTTGAAAAACAAATTTGCAACATGAGATCCATCATCAGTTTTATGACAAGGGATGAAGTGTGCCATTTTTGACAACCTATCGACAACAACAAAGATACTATCTTTCCCTTTCTTAGTCCTAGATAGTCCTAAAACAAAGCCCATAGAAATGTCTATCCAAGGTGCACTAAGAATTGGTAAAGGTGTATAAAAACCATAGGGTTGAAGTTTGGATTTAACTTTAAAACAAATGATGCATCTGGCCACAACTCGCTCCACATCCCACTTCATTTTAGGCCAGTAAAAGTGCTCTTGAAGGACTACTAGACTTTTGGAAACTCCAAAGTGCCCCATCAATCCACCTCCATGTGATTTCCTAACAAGCAAAGTTCGAATAGAACAATTAGGAGCACACAATCTATTGAGGTAGAATAGAAAACCATCATGGATGAAGAACTTACCATGCTCGGCTTGCCACATGTAGAATAAATTGAAGCAAAATCTAGATCATTAGTATACAATTCCTTAACTAGTTTAAAACCAAGCAATTTAGGATCAAGTACAGTGAGTACGGAATGTCTTCGTGAAAGTGCATGAGCAATCACATTGGTTTTTCCTACTTTGTACTTAATCACATTAAAAAAATGTATCTATGAAAGTAACCCACCGGACATGATGCTTACTCAACTTGTGTTAAGACTTAATGTGATTAATTGACTCATGGTCAGTGTGGATAACAAACTCTCTTGATCTCAAGTAATGTTGCCAAGTCTCTAAAGTTCTAACAAATGAGTACAACTCTTTATCATAAGTAGAATAATTTAATACTGCCCCATTTAGTTTCCCACTAAAATATGCAATAGATTTACCCTCTTGCATAAAAAACAGCCCTAATACCAACACCAAAGCATCACAGTCAATTTCAAGTCTTATCAAAACTTGGTAGTGCAAGTAGTAGTGTGTGCGTGAGCTTGTGTTTAAGTAATTGAAAGGCTTTTTTTTGGCCTTCACCCCATGCAAAACTTTTTATTCTTTTTAACAACAGCAGTCAAATGTGCAGCAATAATATTAAAATCTCTAATAAATCACCTATAGAAACTTGCTAAACCATGAAAGCTACATACCTCTCCAACTGACTTAGGAGTTGGCCACTCTTGAATGGCCTTTACCTTGGCTTCATACACTTTTATACCCTGCTCATTCACAACAAAGTCTAGGAAGACAAGCTGGTTGGTGCAAAAAGAGCACTTCTTGAGATTAGCATATATATTTTCTCTTCGAAGTACTTCAAGAATAGATTTCAAATGTTCAACATGCTCCTCTAAAGTTTGACTATATACCAGAATGTCATCAAAACACACAATCACAAATTTTCCTAGGAATGGACGAAGAATATTATTCATTAACTGCATGAATGTACTAGGTGCGTTAGTTAATCCAAATGGCATTACTAACCATCCATGCAGTCCATGTTTAGTGTTAAAGGTAGTTTTCCATTCATCGCCCTCTTTCATCCTAATTTGATGATAGCTACTTTTTAAATCTATTTTCGTGAAAATAACAACATCATAAAACTCATCTAGCATATCATCTAATCGAGGGATAAAGTGTCAATATTTTACCGTTATCACTTTGACAGCCCTGCAATCAGTTCACATGTGCCAACTTTCATCTTTTTGAGAACCAATATAACAGGTACCATGTATGGATTTAAACTTTCTCGCAACCATCCTTAAGTCAAGAGCTCATCAACTTGTCATTGTAGCTCCTTGGTCTCTTCTAGTCCCATTTGATATGCTACTTTGTTTGAAAATGCAGCACCAGGTACCAAATCTATCTGATGTTCAATCCCCCTGATTGATGGTAGTCCACTTGGAATTTCATCGAGAAAGACATCTTCGAATTCCTACAAGAGAGAAGCAACACTAGAAGGTAATGTGTAAGTGAGTTCACTAGTAATTAGCATCACCTCTTTGCACAAAAGTACAAATAAAGGTGTGTGATTGCCTAAACTCTCCTTACTTCCTTAGTTCTCACTATCATATTGTGTTTCCTCTCTTATTTTTCCCCTTTAGCTGACTTATCTACCATCTTTTCCCTCACATTTTGCTCAACTCTTTCACTCTTTGAATCCTCTTTCTTTTTCCTCTCAGCCTCACACTCTTTTTGACGTCTCTCTTGATCTTTACGAACTTGACTTGGTGTCAATTTTTGGCTCTCATGCTTGAAGAATTTGTTTGTGACTCCATCGAAGCTAACGCCTTTGTTGAATTGCCATGACATGACATGCCTACATCGAAACCACGTTACACAAGACTATGTCTTCATATTGTTCGACGGGGAAAGGAGCTTGGACTTGTTTGGTCACTCGAACATCTCTGCTGTCATTCAACCACTGTAATCTGTATGGTCTTGGATGTCGTAATGTTGGAAGTTCTAATTTCTCAACCATCATAAGATTTGCTATATTAGCACAACTTCCCCCATTAACTATCAAACTACACATTTGCTTTTCATGTTGCATCGAGTGTAGAAGATATTTCCTCTCTGCAAGTTGTCCACTTCCTTGGCTTGAGTAGCTAAGGTGAGTCTAATGACAAGTCTGACTTGTTCATCTACTGGATACTCTTCTCCTTCCTCCTCTTCCATGAGTGGAGGCATATCCTCGTACTCCACTTCATCGTCTATGACTATTTCTCCATTAGGTAGAATAATCATGGTCCACTGGTTTAGGCACTGACTGGTGATGTCCTCGGCCCTGACATCTAAAGCACTTGGTGTCGCGATTTCTAGTCTTAACCGAATCCACATGAGGTCAAGATGCTGGTTTGGTCCTTCGTGTCTCAGCTTTGGACTATTGAAGCTGACCAATCTTTTATCTTCTTTCTTTGGCCATGAAAATCAAGTAAAGAAAGGTGAAGATTGGTTGTAATTTCTCGATTGACCCCTCCTCTTATTTCTCCTCTCGATTTTGATGGCCTTCTGCTATTTCGGGTTTTAAATCTCCATGAAACCTAGCCATTGTGGCTTTCCTGTCTTCCACAACGTCAGCCCCAACATTAAGACTTCCATCTCCTTGTGGTAGTCTTCGACACTTCGAGCTCTTTGTTGAAGATGTTGAAGCTTCTAGAACAAGTTATGGTAGTAGTGACTTGGGATGAAACGCTTCATCATAAGTTGTTTCAGCTCGGCCCATGTCTGAACAGGTTAGTTCCCCACTTCATCTTCGGCTGGTTGAAACTTGGTCCCACCAGATGACTGCATAATCTGTAAACTCCACCACTGCCAATTTTACTTTTTGCTTCTTGGAGTAGGTGTTGCAGTCGAATACCAGCTCAATCCGCTTCTCCCATTCTAGGTACAAATCTAGATCCAACCTTCCCTGGAACGATGGAATCTTCATCTTGATCTCTTTTATGGAATCACAACCGGTTTAGTGTTGCGCCTAGGTCTCCTTTGCCTCAACTCATATTCGCCCTCGAAATTAGAATCATTTGATTCTTGCTCATTGGCTTTCCCACGGCTACCTTTAGTTGCAATTTGTGAGAGTTCCAACTTATCAATTTGCTCATGTATGGCTTCAAGGGAATTGTTGAATTTTCTGGAAAAATCACCAAATAAAGCCTTGAGCTTGTTGCTCACCTTCCATTGTGCTTAGGTAACTTGCAAAATGTTAGTACAAAAGAAAGGATGGAAGTTTCCCAACTCACTCCCTCACGTGTATGCATTCAACCCTCGTGTTTCACACAATCACTCTAATACACTTACCAATTCAGCTCTCGAGACCCTTCGAATTGCTCCTTGAAGAAACTAGAGTCCCTCCGTAGTGTTGACCGACTTATCAACTTGAATTCGTTTATGATTGTGGTAATTTAAGCGGACGAATGACACAACTGACTTGGATGAGTTTATGACTCAAAAAGACTCAATTTTAGCTTGTAAACCTGTTGGACAGATTTGTTTATGAAGGCTAGAATCAAGAATTCAAAGCTGGAACTAATGTGTCCTAGATGGAAATTTCCTACCCGAGATACACTTAGCACTTTAGACTAAAAAACCTGACTGATATTATGCAATCTATGCTGGTAAAATTGCTGGAAGTTTTGTCTAAAAACTACTGGAGAAGAAGTAGGATTAACGTCTCAGGGGATTAGAAAAGATACGACACAACGCTGGGGAGATTGACACAATAAAGCTGGACTTTTGACACTTGCAAATTCTGGAAATTTATGTCAAACATAAGACCTAACCTACTTGAAATTTGGATGAAATTGTTGGACTCTAAAGGACGAAATCTGATGGCTAGAACTATGAAAAGATAGCTAATTAACGACTGAAGAAAAACTGGAAAAGCAATTCGACACAAGAACAAGTTTAGCGAGGTAACTCGACTCTAATTTGTGGCTGTCGTAACTTGCTCGTGTATCTGTTGTAATCTGAAATTTATTTGGACTGTTTACCTAGGAACAAATCTAGTTTGTTTCCCTTTTCCCAATGGATCAAGGTTTTTCAAGACTGGTTTCAATGAATTCCAAACGCAATTGGGGTAACACAATTGTCGGATTTAAGTACTTGTAATCTGAACTGGAATAGGATTGGGTATGCGGCTGTTTTGGTTGTTTTCTATTCAACCGACTTGATCACCCTCAAAAACACAAATTTGGGATGTTTCTGGTGTGTTGATTGATCAAGTTTCGTGGCTGTAACAACAAATTTCGTGGCTCAAATTCTGGTCTGAATTAAACCAGTCCAGAGCTCAAGACCAAGAGGCTTAGCTGCTGGAATTTATTTATTTATTTATTTTTTGCAGGTTTAAACATGAATAGGTTTCAGTCCCAAAAACCCAGAAATTTTTTCTAGAATTTGCGCAAGATTATAAGTAGATATTCTAGAATTCAAGAACGAAGAAGGTTTTGAAGATTCAACCCCAAACAATTCACGATTTCTCATGTTTAGCAAGATAAGGTTCGGTTTTTTTTTCCAATGAGAATGATGAAGGGTGGAACAATTGTCCATATACGAGACTAGAGTACCAAGAATTTCTAGGTTGTCACTTGAACAATCAAGAAATTCCAAGGAATCCGTAGTTTCGGTTCAAGTTCCAAGGGTTTTATGCTCAAACAGTCCTATTCTTTTCCAAACTGATCACGAAACAAGCAATAGTTCCAAGAAACAGTTTCGGTATCCTTCAAGAATGGTCACGACCAGAAAGTTTTCGAGAATCACGACTCATTTTCTCTGTTAACAACCCAAAACCCTACTACCAATAAGAACTAATGATAACACAAATTTCTGGGACTAAAAACGAATGAAAACAGCAGGAACAAGTGCTGGCAGAAATGAGAAACAGCAATCCTAAGGTGTGCGACTATGAAAGCCCTAGCGGGTGGAATTGTTTTCTTCTTTTTTGTCGATTTCTTTTCTGGAGCAAGACACGAATAAACCACACCAATTGACATCAAAACTGGACAGAAATCACCATGAAGTAAACAACAAGGACTTTAGACAGATTGCATAGGAAACTAAAGCACAATGAACAATTCAAGACACGATTGAACAAGAAACCCTAGCGGATGGGATTTATCTCTTTTTGTCATATTTTCTGGAATAAAAGTATGATAACCAACACGAATTAACACCAATTTCTGATCTAGAAATACAAAGAGACAAGCAACTAAGACTTCAGACAGATTATAACACAAACAAACTAACAATAACAAGAAACCCTAGTGCCAAGAAGTATGAAACGGACAAGAATTAAATAGAAAACTCAACTCAAATAAACAAAGACAAAGATATAACAATTATACCTTTAACTAGCACTAATACCAGCTGATACAAACTGCGTTTTATCTCACATGCAACCCACAACATACAGATCCAAGAGCCTAGAAGTTGTATCAACGTTTAGAACAGAAGACCTTAACCTGTTGATCACGTGGTCAACAAACCTTGGTATAGTAGAAGACACCACAATCGAACGTGTTCTTCAATTGATAAGTCATGACCTCTCAAAGAAATTTCTCTAAAATGTTCAAAGAGCTTTCATAGAAAGCCATGAGAGAACTCGCGTTATTTTCTGAATATTTCTGATTATTATTGAAAAAAATGTCATCGTTAGGCTATTAATAGCCGTACAGGACACAAGACTAAATAACGACTTTCTTAAATCAAATGGGACACCTTAATTCGACTATAATTAGCAATTTAAAATAGGCAAATAAAACTATTAGTGGAAAGACCAACTAATTAACGAATTTAATAACTAGCTAATCATGAAACTAATTTAATCAACTTGGCTTCAATCATGAAATTCAATTGACTCAACCGAAACTTCCTTAACTTGGAGGAGATAAACAACCCTCAAATCTTTATTTTCAAGACCTTCAATGATATTTGGAACATTAACTTGGTCATGGACAGCAAGCACCAACCCTTGAAGTGTATCACAAAGCTGCTTGGTTCATGCTCATGTAACTGGTCCCAATGGCACTCAAACCCTCTCGACTTGCATAGCTGGCTGCTCATCTTGGTCTCCATCAAAAGGGCTTTCCCCAAGTTTTTTTTAAGGAATGGGATTCCAAGAAAAAGTTGGAATGGATATTTTAGGGGAAAAGGCTTTTCACTTAAATGAAGCATATCAAATGAGAGTAGAGTAGGAGTAAGTGCAAAATAGGAATTATCGTGCTGACACCAAAAAAAAAAAAAAAAAAAAAAAGAATGGTTGCATATATTACATATATAATAAAACTACACAAAAAAAATACCTACAAAAAAAATGTATAATAATGTGCTCAAACTTTAAATCAAATTTGATGATTTCATAACTAAATTCATCAAACTTATTTGACAAAATGTAGAAAGTAAGATTGTCACGGAAATTTTTTTAAAAAAATCATGAGACCATTTATAATCGTCCAAATTATTCAAATATCATATTGAAATACTATAAAAGTTATGATTATCAAACACAAGTCACTATCGATGAAAGGGGAACTCACTACCAAGAACAACTATCGTTCTTCTTTAAAAAAGAAAAGAAATACAAATCAAGACAAGTTAATAAAATTTTGAAAATAGTGAAAAACAAGAAAAAAAATGCATTAAACAACCAAAAAATTGAAAATATCCAATTGTCCCGATTTTGACCGGTCAAACCCTCTGTTAATATTGGATTTGACAAAGTCAACTGCTCTGCAGTCTAATTTATGGACACAAATCGAACCAAATACACTAGAGACGGGTACGGGTCTGGTACCCGCCTCGCGCATCATTTGACTGATTCGACACATACCTTGTGGGTAAGTTATTTTCTGACCCTTTTCAACCTCGCATATCAGCGAATACCTGGTTATCGGGTACCCACTAAGATATGATCAAGTCAACGGATACCCGTCCCGCCCCACTTATCATTTAATTTTTAAAAAATAATTTATGCTAATTTAATTTTATATTTTACATATTCATGTAAGATTTAATAAAGATTTTTTTCTCAAAAAAAGTCTCTCTACAAGAAACAAACATGCGAAGGCAATACAAGAAAAAAAATTAAAAGAGTTCAAAATCAATTAACATTTGAAATAAATAACACTTTTTTTAATTATATATTCCACATTAATTAAACTCTTTTCTAAAAATATAAGATCATGACTTCTACAATGAATCTTGTAAACAAACTATAGTCTTCCTTATTTGTAATGCAATTTGTTCAATGAAATTGCTTATTTAACTCTATTTTATAGTATGTGTATAAAAATAAAAAATAAAAAATAAATATGCAAGGTAGGTCAAGCACCCATAAATTTTTAATTATGTGACCCTAACCCGCCCTACATCTAAATGGGTATCCAACCTTCGTTTGACCCAATAAAATAATACGAATCAAGTATCCTTATTTTTGCATCGGATCGAATTAGATCGGATATGATGGTTTTTGAGTTAGCGGGTACTTTTTCCCACCCCTAGCATGGACCTTCCCATTCTAGATATGTAACGAGGAAATGGTGTAAGTTAAAAAATGGGGAGAGAAAGGGATTTGAACTCGGACTTCCAATTCTTGAGGACTTAACCTCAACTACCGGAAAAAATCTACTTTTCATCCTTAAACTTTGATTAAGGGACACATGTCGATCCCAAACTTTTAGACGCATCATATTTATTACATGAATTAATTATTTTGGACCACATTTAGTCCAAAAAGGGTAAAATATTCAATTTGGATGGAGAAAGCTGATGTGACTGTTGATTTTGACTGAGAAATTGTTTTTGCTTGACGGTCACGTGCCAAACACATGACTTTTTCCATCCAAATTAAGCAATTTACCGTTTTTGAACTAAATATGGCAAAAAATAATTAATTTATGTACTAAATGCGATGCGTTTAAAAATTTGGGGACGAAATGTGTTCCTAACTGAAAGTTTAAAGACGAAAAGTGAATTTTTCCCCTCAACTACCAAATCAAAAAAAAAAAAAAAAAAGGAGGAAAGAGAGCACGAGCATGAGGCAAATAGCTGAAAGGTTATTGTGGGCCTCATCCAATCCGAGGCAATCTTGTCATATCCAATAAATTCACAATGATTTGCCACCTGTAGCTGCCAAATCAGATAAAAGGATCTTAGAAACGAGCCAACACCAGTATTGCAGACTCTCTTTTCCATAGCTACTTTCTATTCCTTTCCACGATGCCAACAACGTCTGCAACAGCATTCCATCCCTCAATGTGCATCTCAACACCTTCATCTTTACCCTCAAATTCAGAAGATCATCCGGTCCATGTCTTAACAGCCAAACCCAAAAGTGTCCTCCATAAACACCCTCTCTGGCAACCAACTCATGCAAACATTTCTTTCCAATTCAAGGAAAAGATCCTTTGCCTGGAAATAATGGGTGTTGATTCGGGTAAAGCACTCTCTCAAAACCCTTGTCTTCATACAACTTCTTTAGACTCCATTCATTCCATAATTACCTTTTTGGAATCCAAAGGGATCCACCAAAAGGACTTGGGCAGAATCTTTGGAATGTGTCCCAAGATTTTAACATCTGACATCAAAACTGAACTGAATCCTGTTTTTAACTTTCTTTCATATGACCTAAGAGTACCTGATCAACATTATAGGAAGGTCATCAACAAGTGTCCCAGATTATTGATTTCAAGTGTGAGAGACCAGCTCAAACCAGCTCTGTTTTACCTTCAGAGACTTGGGTTCAGGTCCTTGCATGCCCTGGCTTATCAGGACCCTGTGTTGTTAGTCTCTAGTGTGGAGAAAACCTTGATTCCTAAGCTGGATTTCTTGGTCAGTATAGGATTTTCAAGGGCTGATGCTGTGGGAATGGTGTTAAGATGTCCAGGTTTGTTCACTTTTAGCATTGAGAATAATTTCAAGCCTAAGTTTGAGTACTTTGCTAAAGAGATGGAGGGGAGTTTGGAGGAGTTGAAGGAGTTTCCTCAGTACTTCGCTTTTAGTTTGGAGAAGAGGATAAAGCCTAGGAACATAGCGGCTTTGGAGAAGAGAGTGAAGCTTCCTCTGCCATTGATGCTCAAGACTACAGATGAGGAATTCGAGGAGTTGACAAGGCAAGGTTGTGGATAAGAAATTCAGCGAAGGAGATAGATTGGTTATTTTTCTGTGATTTTTCTTTCAATTTCTATTTTTTAATTATTGTTATTACTTTTCTTTTTCTCTTTTGTATTTATAAAGCCTGAAAAGTACAGCAAGCAGCGATGAGTCGTGTGACCATTCACTGATATTTTTACACTTTAAGGTTACTAAGATTAAAGCGGACAGTAAGGTCTCCAGGGGAAAAACAAATCGAAGCTATAAACTTGGACATGACTGCTATAAGAAATTAATTTATTAATAAATTAATTTTAATTTCACACATATTTTAACTCGTACATTAGCACATTTTTTTATTAGTATTTGTTGTGAATTTACAGGAGAAAAAAGTGAAACAATATTCTTACATATTCAAGAATATTTTTATTTTAGAAAATGAATGTATCTAAGTGTTGAGATACTACATTAATCTTTGAAAACTTTTGTGCATACAGTTATTTTAGTTTAATATTATTCATAAAATAAGTAAGGTACACGTGAAGATTAATAGATTTTCTTTGAATGAATAACTTTCTAATTTCCGTTTGACTAATAGTCTCCACCAAAGTTTCTGACCAAGATGTCCTCAACTTGCATTACATTCCCCAAATTCTAGGTTAAACGTTATACAACTTAATACCTTTGATTATGATATTTGCAATTGATTTGTCTGTTAGATCGTATTTGCAATTCAATGGCAAGTGTCCCAATGTTTTAGCGGGACCTTTCTTTAGCTAGTTGTATTTTGATCAGGTAATTGATAAAACCTGCCACAATCCAAGCAAAACCAGAGCAAAATAGATTTCCTGCAAATTGGCTCCGTTTGGATTGGCCTATTTTTCAAAAACTAATTTTTTAAATATAATTCTATAGTAATAGACAAATAGAAACAACCTAAAAAATATCTTGTCCATACATTATATCAAAAACAGTTCACAAATATATACAAAAAAAAAAAAAAAAAAAAATTTACAACATTTTTCATCTATCGCTACTACTTACCATCACTCACTCACTACTACCACCACTGCCACCACCCCCTCTCTCATCCTCCTCCCCCCCCCCCCCCCCGAACCCTCCCTCCCTCCCTCCCTCCCTCCATCTGGTCAAGACCAGATTGCAACCTTCAGTCGACCAAAGGCCACGATCTAGTAACAGCAAGATCACTACCAAAAGGTCGCGACTTTCTGGCCTTGATCTGGTACCAGATCGAGGGGAGGAGGGGAGGGCCGAGGGGATGGAGGGGAAGAGGAGGGGAAGAGGAGGGGAGAAGGAAGAGGGAAGGGGAGAAGGGAGAAGGAAGAGGAAGGGGGATGAGAAGGAAGGAGGGAGGGAGTGGTGACAGCGGTGGGTGGGGGTGTGGCAGTGGTGGTAGTACTAATTTTAAAAAGGATCCTAAAAATATTTTAATTTTAAAAGGTACCTCAAAATATATTCCAAAAACCCCTCCAAAAATATCACAAAAAATATCTATAATAAAAATTTTTCACATACACTGTTACAGTAAAATATTGCACTTACACCCCCAAAAATAACTAATCCAAACTGAGTAACAGGCCAGCAGAAACTTTGGCATCACACGATCAGCTTCAAATTCAAGCACCATACATCTTGATTCCTTTCAGGCTATTACATCTTTGGCTACTATTTAAAAAATCTTCACCAAATAAATTCGAGAAACCTAGATTTTACATTGATACAAAAACAGCAAATCCATATGAAAGTGTGCTGGTGTTTAAGCTGGTAGCAGCCTGCAGTCCATTATTATTCTATTGGCTACACAGGTCTATATTAGACGCAGTCATAAATGAACAAGAAGCATAGAACTCATATGAACAAACATAATAGCCTATATTCTTTTACAATAACTATGGTTCCCCATTGTTCTCACATATCATTATTGTACATCTTCATCTCTATTGACTGAAACTTGATTCACCAGCGTGGTTATGATCTAGTGCCAGATAAGACATTACAGATGAATTCTTTGGTAGAGCATTATGTCCCCCAGCAAGTTTATCGTAGTTATATCTGTTGCAAGTAAATCTCTAATGACAAAACGAGGATGATGTAACATGTCAAACCAGAGTAACAACACTTGATTATGTTCTCTATTGGAGTGTGTAATATAAATCTGGTCAAAATCAGGTTAACGCCTTTCCTTTTGGCTCCATTTTGAGAATTAGTAAGATTATACGCAGAGGACATCTTTCAGAAAATTTCAACTTGTAATCAGTACAGGGTCAGTAGCATGTATATTGTGGATATACATCACCGGATGTTGCTAGCCTGTACAAAAAATTTGAAAGCATTCATAAGCCTATCTATTTTCTTTAAGACAAAATCAGCAAGTATTGCTTTAATATTTTATACAAAAAATAATCTTGTAGCAAAAATACGTTCTCTAACACAATCAAGAATAATCTTGCATGTTAAAAATGTAGGTCAATAGTTATCTGTTGCGTCTTTATGCTCATAAACGAACCAGAAAATTTATCTTGAGGTGGAGAACTCTAATATATGTAAACTTAAATTTATAATGCAAAAAAGTTTTTAAGTTTTTGCAGGGGCAAAATTTTAAATTAATAAAGAGTTTTCGAAAACTTGTAATATTGTAAATGAGAAAAACTGAATTTTCGAAACCTTTGGGGAGGGGTGGGGGTCCCTCCCCACCACCCCCTAGTTCCTTCCCTAATTATGCTATTCATGCTCTATAATCCATCAGATATGGCATTTGGCGTCATAGAAATAATAAACTATCATCTCTATGCTTCCCATTCACCTCTTCTTCACCAAAATATAGCACTCCTCCGAAAATATAGATGCCTATACCTTTGCCGGCCAACAATGGCAAGAATTTCCCTTTAAAAGTGTCGAAACAAAACCCAGCCAAGTTTCAGGTTATCCTTCTGGACAAGCTAATCATTATGTGCTAGCTCCAATCTATTTTGAACTATTAGGTGTCAAGGATAGATTACCTATTAACCTTTACTATCACTTTGAAAACCATTTATATACAAAATATCATGCTAAGTTGTCCGTACATCCAGCATTTGGGTGAAGCAGTAGATTGAAACATCTTACTAAAGACAATAGCAAATCAAAAAGCTTTTTGAAGAAATCATTTCTTCTTATTCATTAACTGCACAAGTATTTTGCTTATTCTTTGAAAATTCTCTGTTTGGTGCTACTTTCCCTAAGTCATGAAATCCAAATTATTTATGTGATTCAAGGGCCTCACCTCATTACAGGTCAACTCGGACTTTTAATCCATCATGTGCAAGCTGGACGTGTATACCTTCCCTGAGAGAGAGAGAGATCATAAATAGTCGCAAAGTCTTCTTCGATTCCTCAAAAGTTGGGAGCTCTATGAGAAACACCAAGAGATTATACCTTTTAGACCATTCACTAAGAAATTTATTGTCTTTGTAGTGATCAAACTCATGGGTCATTCCAATTAACAAAGCTCTCTTGGGACATAGTCTTTTCACCACATCGAGAGTCTGTTAACAACGTTATTTGCAATTGAAGAAGAGAATGACAATAAAGACACTTCTAGAAGTATAACAATAAAAACTTCGTTAGACAATAAACAAACCTGAGGTAAGCAAAAGTGAACATTATGGGAGCCCTTCTGCAAAAGTAGAAAGAGAGCCTCCTTAGAGAGTGGAAGACCAAAAGAACAATCTTCAACATAAAACACACACAACGCACAGATACAAGATGTCCCATCCAGGTGAACTAATATCTTAATTCATGCAATGAGAAAATGGAAGTACAGTGTATGCAAAATACAATAGCAAACAGTGCAAGCATAAATTTGATGCAGCAAACACTAACGTGGCGCAAGATGAAAAGATATACATTATTCACCAAAACAAGAAAGAAAGGGAACTTTTGTCTATATGTCAGTATCAAAGAGTCCACATGTCCATCCAGTAGCTCCTCTACCCTCCTACAGTGCAGAAAAGATCTCCTTCCATGCCTTCATAATGAAATCTAAGGAACTGAAGCAAGATCACATGATCAGAACAACCCCCAAGTTATTTTCTTATTATTTATGTAAAGTTGTCTCGTTACTTTCAAAATAAATTTCTTATTTATCTCCAGTGGATCATATCTGAGGGACAGTCCCACCTTATTACCATTCACTCCAAGCATAATAGACTTTAAATGCCAGAGCAGCAGAGAGAGACCACAATTTCTCTGTAGTCTATATGCAATGTCTGCCTTGGCCTTTTCATTCTGGAGTTCAACTGTTAGAACCCATTAGAGAAAACATAACACAATTTGCAAGTCATTGGACCAAGCATCTGAGTAACAGGTATGTGAAAACAACAGTGTGCTTGGGAAATATACAAGGATCTATGAAGGAATGTCCCAACCCTAGATGAAGAGGAGCAAGTTTCCTGTCATTTTTTACCAGCTCAGTGACACAATATCTAGCAAGAAAGGATAAGCTAAGAAATGGGAAAGAGAGCTATTGAAAATCTAGAATATCTTTTTTTATGTATATCCCATGATTTCTGCTCTATTTTAGGATAGAATAATTTACTCCTAATGTATTTTAAGATAGAATAAATTAGCTCCTAATTTTTAAGAAATTACAGATTTCATGGAATTGACAAAAGTCAAATTCCATTTGTATAAATGTTGTACAGAGCCTAGAACAAAAGACACGACAGAACAATTCAGTTTTTCTTTTTGTTCATGGTATCAGAGCTTTTGCTCTTGGGACCTCTTCTTGTCAACCTTCATTGCTGAGTGCTTTCCTCTTTTCAAGTCTTTATTGCCAAGTGCAATTTCCAGCCTTCATTGCTGATTTTTTCATTAGGCCTTCATTGCCAATTTTTCTTTGAAACCTCCAACATGTCTGAAACTGAAACATCAGAAATCTACTCCAATACCAAATCAGAAGAGACCTCAAATATTCCACACACAGGGGATTTGCAGAGTAAACAGGCAACCTACAGGCTCAACGGAAAAAACTTTTTGAAGTGGTCACAATTTGTTCAAACATTTTTCAAAGGAAAGGGCAAAATCAGCCACTTGCTTGGAACTGGACCGAAAAAAGGAGATCCTAAATTCGCTGCTTGGGATGAAGAGGATTCTATGGTCATGTCATGGCTATGGAACTCCATGTTACCCGAAATAAGCGATACCCGCATGTTCCTACCAACAGCTCAAGATATATGGACTACTATTCGACAGACCTATTCAAAGGCAGGAGATGCTGCCCTAATCTATGAGATCAAAACAAAAATCTCAGCCACTAAACAGGGCAACCCTTCTGTTACTCAATATGCCAATCTTCTGCAAAATCTATGGCAGGAACTGGACTAATATCGATGTGTTCAGATGTTGTGTAGTGAAGATGCAGCCACCTTGAAAAACTTTATCGAAAAGGATAGAGTTTATGACTTCCTTGCAGGTCTGAATGCGGAATTTGATTAGGTCAGAGTCCAGATACTGGGGAAGGAAAGATTATCATTTCTGAATGAGACAATATCATTGATCCGAGCCGAAGAGAATAGGCGAGAAGTCATGTTAGAGCCTAAAACATTAGAAGGCTCGGCAATGATTTCTACAAAGTCAAATAAAAACACAATTTGGTGTACGTACTGAAAAAAATCATGCCATACGCGAGATGATTGCTTCAAACTCCATGGGAAGGAACAAGTCCTTAGTCGTAAAGGAGGATTCAAAGGGGGAAAAGCCCACTTAACTGCTGGAGAAGACCAAACACAAGAAAAATCCAACCAGGCTGGTATGGGAGAATTCAAGAAAGAAGAAATCGAAAAGCTAAGAACCCTCCTAAATTCCCTTGAAAAGTCCTCTAGTACGTGTTCATTGGCTCAATCAAGTAAGTATCTTAACTCTTATGCTTTAAGTGCCTCAAGCATGTCTTCCCTAGGCTCTTGGGTCATCGACTCAGCAGCTACTGACCAAATAACTCACAGCCCAATCAGATTTAGAACATAAAACCCATGTTCTGGAAATAAAAAAATTACTATTGCGGATGGATCTCCTATAACTGTTGCAGGCCAAGGGACAGTAAATCTATCAAATTCTTTGTCCCTAAATAATGTGTTGCATGTCCCAAAATTGTCCTCCAATCTCATATCCATCCATCAAATTACCAAAGATCTGGACTGTAAAGTAACTTTCTATTCTACTCACTGTGTTTTTCAGGATTTGGTTACGGGGAGGACAATTGAACTTGCTAAGGTGAATGATGGGCTTCATTACCTTGAGGAGATGAGTGGCAACAAGAACAAAAATCAATTATTCCTCACCTGCTCCTCAAATAATAAATCTGAAATTTGGCTTCATCATTTCCGTCTTGGTCATCCATCTTTTATTTTACTTAAAAGCATGTTTCCTTCACTTTTCAAGAATGAAGATGTTAGTAGTTTTCATTGTCATACATGTGAAATTGCTAAACATCATAGACTATCATTTCCATTGAGTAATACAAGATCCACTAGCCTTTCTCTTTGATACATACTGATATTTGGGGGCCTTGTAGAATTTCTAGTATTTCTGGGGCAAAATGGTTTGTCACATTCATTGATGATTGTACTAGAACTACTTGGTTATTTCTTATGAAAGAAAAATCAGAAGTAAGCAGTATTTTTCCAATGTTTCATAAAATGATTTGTACACAATTTGGAAGTTTGATTAAAAGAGTAAGATCTGATAATGCAAGAGACTACTTTAATCAAATTCTCTCATCTTTTTTCCAAAAAGAGGGTATAATACATGAGTCATCTTGTATAGATACACCCCAACAAAATGGGATTGCTAAACGAAAAATAGGCATTTACTCAATGTGACTCGAGCAATTTGGTTTCAACATAAAGTTCCAAAAACTTTTTGGGGGGAGACTGTTTTAACTGCTGCACATTTGATAAATAGAGTACCTTCAAAAGCACTAAATAATCAGAGTCCCATGCTGCTCTTTCTGTTTTTTACCCTGATTTTAATGTCTCTTGCACATTGTCACCAAAAGTGTTTGGTTGTGTTACTTTTGTACATGTTCATGCACACCAAAGAGGGAAACTTGATCCAAGAGCTTTAAAATGTATTTTTGTGGGGTACTCAAACACAAAAAAAGGATATAAGTGTTATCATCCACCTTCAAAAAAAATTTTTACCTCCATGGATGTCACATTTGTTGAAAATGAACCTTACTCTCAAAGTAACAATCCTCATCCCCAGGGGGAGAGTTCTTGGGAAGATAAGGAATTTCTCCTTGATCTTCAAAGTCCCACACTAAACTTAAAGTCTTGCAAACCTGACCATACACCAAATTCCAAAGGAGAACATACTAGCGGTGAACCTGAATCTGAATTTGAAGTTGAACATGCCAGTACAGAAATTGAACCTGATCTTGGAGCTGAGGGAAAATCTGGTTTAAATCCAACTACACCACTCAAGGTCTACTCAAGGAAGAAAGTTCATATTTCTGAACCTGTACAAATCCAAGAATCTGAACCACAATCAGGTACTGAAAATTCTGTTCCTTTGTGTGTTCAATCTGACTCTGCTCCTTGTGAATTTAATGATTTAAACCTGCCTATTGCTGTTCGAAAAGGAACACGAGAATGCACTAAGCATCCAATCTCAAATTTTGTGTCTTTCCATAGACTCTCTCCACAACATAAAACTTTCCTTACCACCATCAACTCTATTTCAATCCCACAAACACTACAAGAGGAACTTAGAAATAAGAACTGGTTACATGCTATGAAAGAAGAGATGAATGTCCTAGAGAGAAATAAGACTTGGAAAATTGTAAACCTGCCTAAAGGAAAGAAAACAATTGGGTGTAAATGGGTGTTTACTTTGAAATATAGAGCTGATGGTTCATTCGAAAGGCATAAAGCTCGGTTGGTCGCAAAAGGATATACACAGACATATGGGATAGATTAGCTTTGCACCTGTTGCAAAAATGAATACTGTGCGTGTTCTTTTGTCTTTAGCCGCTAACTTTGGTTCGTGTTTACAGCAATTTGATGTTAAGAATGCGTTCTTACATGGGGATTTAGAAGAAGAGGTGTACATGGAACCTCTACCAGGTTTCAATGAAATGTTTTTTGAAAAGAAAGTGTGCAGGTTAAAGAAAGCTTTATATGGATTAAAACAATCGCCAAGGGCTTGGTTCGGAAGATTTACTAAAGTGATGCTAGCAATGCAATACAAACAAAGTCAAGGAGATCATACCTTGTTCATAAAACATTCAAAAGGAGGTGTTACAGCTCTACTTGTATATGTAGATGACATCATCATCACCGGAAATGATCCAATTGAAAGAGAAACACTCAAAAAGTGCTTAGCAAAGGAGTTTGAAATTAAAGAACTAGGGAGGCTGAAGTATTTTTTAGGCGTTGAGGTGGCATACTCAAGTAAAGGCATCTTTGTTTCCCAACAAAAGTATGTCTTAGACTTGCTTAAAGAAACAGGCAATCTTGGATGCAACGCAGCAAGCACACCCATTGAGCCTAACTTGAGATTGAATGAAGAGAAAGATGATAGCACAGTAGATAAAGGAAGATACCAGAGGTTGGTTGGGAAACTGATATACTTGTCCCATACAAGGCCGGACATAGCATTTGCTGTAAGTGTAGTAAGCCAATTTATGCATGATCCAAGAGAGAAACACTTGCAGGCTGTCAATAGAATTCTATCCTACCTCAAAGGGACACCGGGTAGAGGAATTTTGTTCTAGAAAAATGAAGGATTGCTCATAAAGGCATATACTAATGCTGATTATGCGGGTTCTGTTGTAGATCGTAGATCAACTTCAGGATATTGTACATTTCTTGGTGGGAACCTAGTAACATGGAGGAGTAAGAAGCAATCGGTTGTTGCAAGATCAAGTGCTGAAGCAGAGTTTAGAGCTATGGCTCATGGAGTTTGTGAATTGCTATGGCTCAAAATAATACTTGATGATCTTAAAATCAAGTGGGAAGGACCTATGAAACTCTATTGCGACAACAAGTCTGCCATCAACATTGCACACAATCCAGTGCAACATGATCACACAAAGCACATCGAAGTTGATAGAAATTTTATTAAAGAAAAGCTGGACAGCGGCATGATTTGCACTCCATATGTAGCATCAAATAATCAATTGGCAGATGTCTTAACTAAGGGAATGCCAACTTCCAACTTTGAAGACATTACATGCAAGATGGGAATAGAAAATATCTATTCACCATGTTGAAAATCTAGAATATCTTTTTCTATGTATATCCCATGATTTCTGCTATATCCCATGATTTCTGCTCTATTTTAGGATAGAATAATTTACTCCTAATGTATTTTAGGATAGAATAAATTAGCTCCTAATTTTTAGGAAATTACAGATTTCATGGAATTGACAAAAGTCAAATTCCATTTGTATAAATGTTGTACAGAACCTAGAACAAAGGACATGACAGAACAATTCAGTTTTTCTTTTTGTTCAAGAGCATTCCATGGTGGGGACAGCTGTTTCTTCTTATTCGTTTTTTATTCTCCTCTTTGGTGGGACAAGATACTAAAGTGCTTTAAGGAAACATGAACTGAAGATAGATCAAAAATTGGGATGTGATGTAAAAATTTGGGTTGCAAAAATGTGCAGAGGCATGTGATGTAAGACAATACAGGTGAGAACTTGCCTGCTAGAGCTAGCAGAAGAAGACAGGACAGGATCCTGGAACTAATACAGGACTATGAACAGTACCCGCGAACAGTAACATGGTGGGAAAGAGGGGAAGAAGTGGATTTAAGGGTGAAGAAGAACAAAATTTATTCAATTTTTATTCATTAATCTCACTGCCTAAAACAACATATAAACATAAATATTATAAACAGTTAAGTTTCATAAAACTCCTATTCCTAAAAAGAAGTTGGCCAAGTTCTCATGTAACAACTAAAAGACCAAAATACCCTTAAGGCCCTAAATTCTAGAAACTACTAAAATGCAGAAAATTGAGTAGTCAATACACTAGAACCAGGAATCACCCTGGGCAGATCACTCAAGACCACAACTTCTTGCTTGCAAAGGATCCCTTAGCTTTATTCTTAGGCTTCCGAAGATGACAATACTTATCCACCCAGCTTATGGCTGCATCACACCATGTAAAAGAAAGAATAGGTGCAACTACAAGAACTCTCCAACATAATGGTAATCTGACAAATTTACATGCAGCAGAATAAGGCTGACTATTACAGACCATCACCACGACAACCTGCACCGGTTACAATTGAAGCACATGGGAGGTAGCCATTACCGTAATCACCACCCGAAGCCCCTCCACCGCCATAAACACCACACACAACTTCTAAACAAACCATACTTAATTAAACAATGCAGCATACAGATAAGGCCCCTCTCTTATACTTCCTTTCTATCTCAAGTTCTCCCCAACTCATCCAGTTTAGGTTTCTTCATGTTGATAAAAGTAATCTTGACAGACAAAGAGATGAGAACATGGCTAAAAAGCTTTGTGTTGACAACTTTTAGCTACGAAACCTTGAACATGAAAAAACTATGACCAAAAGATTTAAAAGGAGTAGGGTCCAATAAGCTTTAGTCAAATCACAATACTCCCACAAATTACAAAAAAAAAAAAAAAATTCAACTTTCTAAGCTCTCTATGAATGCATGGCAATACTGAGAATTGGGCTTGTAAAATTTTTGTGGAAAAGAAGATTTATGAACTTAGACTCCACAATAGTCTTCAAAAAATGTAATCAAATAAAAAAGGAAAAAGAATCTAAGAACTGCAAATAAAAGCTAGAATATAGACAGTGGTGAAATTATCCAGCTAAAGTGGAGGATTATAAACATAAATTAGGTATAGACATGTTCCCAACTGATAGGTCTTTGAATAGATGTAAAAACTAAAAAGCAGAAAATTTTTATAAAAGATGATTTACAAAACCCAAAGTAAGACTTTGCATGAGACTGACCTTATAAAGTGCATCCACAATGAGGAGGTCCAGCTGTCCACCACTATCCTTGGAGATGTCTAAAAAAAATAAAGCAAATTTCTCTGTCTTAGTGAAACCGCTGCTGCAGATAAAGCAAGATGAGATAAAATCACAAGACTGGTCAATCTTATTCTTAGTTCATTCCTTTAATAGGTGATCAATGTGCTTGATATAACTGGGAGGGACTTTTACACAGTCCTCTCTTATGATAATTGGCACAATTCATCCTTCTGTAACCCATTGCAACTGTTTTGGGTCTGCCTCTTCCACTATAGAATGTTAGACCACTGCAAAGGTTTTCTTCACCCTGCAATTCTTTATTCCAAGTTACTAATAACACCTCTTGTTCCAATAAAACTAACATTTCTTAATCAGAAGGAGATAGTTTTCTTGGAAAAAGAGATGCCAGGGGTCTGGAAAAAACTCAGAGCAGTATCACATCAGGCTGCCTGTCTAAGGATACCATTTACCCTGTAAGACAAAATACAGACTACGCTCCTAACTAAATTCAGAAGTTTCTGTTGCATTCATAGAAGGTCCAAGGTCGACCAAACTAAGTTGTTGGGAGAGGAGTTGAAAAGGAAAATTTAAGGACTTCAGTTCAAACTTGGTTCCCAACAACAATCTTAATGGCATGAGAGCAGTTGACACGATGCTTTCTGTGCTCATCTAAAAGCATACACCACCGTTTCAGATCATTCTTCAGTAAATGTGAATTATGAAACTTCGAGAGCAGAGATGGTAAAGCATAAAAATAAGTCCATGCAGTATGGCCAATACTCACGATGCTCTGTGGTTGGCAAAATGCGTGAAACATCAGATAGATAAGCTACTCTATTTTTTCCACCAAAAAGGAAGCCTAAACATACATAGTCTTCGCCATGCATCACCTAATTGGAAACCAGAAAGAAAAACATGAGAGGGTATGCATGTAGTAGCATATGAATATAAAGTAGAAAAATGAGAGAAAACTAACTGGCAAAGGTATGATTTTTATGTATGTAGTAGCATATGAATATAAAGTAGAAAAATGAGAGAAAACTAACCGGCAAAGGTATAATTTTTAGTCCTGATGCAACAAATGGCTTCTCACAGTCCTCCTCAATAATCTTCCAGTCAAACTGTGCTACACGTCTAATCTCCTGGCCAGGCTTAAGTTTCTTATTAACCAAATATGGGAATTTTTGGGCAATGCTGTTCCAAGGAATAAGATCCAAGCATCAGCAATTATACAGTCAATGAAAGTAGTATCAAATTTGGGTCACAAATGTAAGACAAGTGATGTGTCAGAGCTTAAATTAGAGTTATCTGTTCCACCAGATGTCGTTTTTCAGTAAAAAATTACTAATTCATGAGAACCAAGTCAATAGTGACTATTCTTAAATCTATGCCAACTTCTTACCCATTTGCTGCATCATCACTGTTTAAAATACACTTGACATTCTAGTTTATACAGAAGTCCCGTCACTTCATTTCACAACAATGTAAAATGTTGCAACACTTTTAATCTATTGTATAAGAACTTCCAATATTTGATTAATGTCTCACTAGTCCAACTGCAAAACTAAAACTTAGATGAATGAAGATTAAGATGTTGCAGACAAACTCTCAGTAATAAACTACTAATTAAAAAGCAATGCATGAGATTAAGATCCAATTTTTACAGTCAAAAGGCCAGAAATTTTACTTGCATAATATTCAGCAAAAATGAACACTCATCTGTTTAGTGCAAGTGTTCATGCTTGCTGAATTTTATGAAGAAAATATGCAAACAAAATAGGGGATGAGTGTCATACACTTGTAGTTTCTAGTTCTCTTCATATTACTTTCATGTCAAGATTTGGTTTATTTCATTGCAATAGTTTTTTGCATTCTATCAATGGTTGAACTAAAACAGGATTGGTTTTATGGTTTAGGGATGTGTCCCAATTTAAAATTTAGAGACCAAAGTCAAAAAGAGTATGTAGTTCAAAGGTGCAAAATGGAATTTACGCTGAAGGAGTTGACTTAAAATCTAAAATATGATGGTAGAGGGTGTAACTCAAAGTTCAAAGGCCAAAATGATCATCAAGTTTGCTTCCCGACCAAATAGGAAAACTTTATTCTATATCTTCCAGGGCTCAATAAACAAAGCAGAAGTTTATGATCCACTATATTTGCAAAGGGCTGGTGCAGGACACAAAATTAAGGATGCCAATATATGTGAAGAAATTTGAGGTTGACAAGCTTGGAAATAAGTTAGGGCTCAGGTTGTGGTTTCTTTGCTGCTTTGTGGAGGTTGTGTTTAAGTGTCTAATTTTGTATGCTTGTTTGTAGCAGTCTTGGTGGTAAAAGCTGGCTGCCTAATGATATCATAGTATAAGCCCTATGTGGCAGAAGTTTAGGTTCAGGCACGAGTGGTAGTTCAAAGGATAGGTCTCCATGGAAGTGCAAGAGACACCGATTGGATCATCTAAACTTCTGCCTCTTCCTCTTGCAGAACAACCTAAACTCATTAAACCTATCATGACAAAGAATCCCTTCCCAACTTCTAACATGATAATCAAGAATCATCTGTTTAGAAAGCTAATTCAAAGTAACTTAAGTCAAGAATCATTTTATCACCTTAAAAAGCCAGTAAAACACTTTACTGATTTACTCAGTAGTAAAGTGAATCACTCCTATGTTTCTTGACAATTGTATCCTCGTAAATACGATTTTATTTGTTTTCAAATGAAACTCCTTTCCAACAATTCTTCTTCATACAGACTGTGATGACATAATGCAACATTCTACGTAGGATACCGACAATTGATGGAAAGGCGAGGTTAACCAAAACCTAAAACCCAATCATATTAATCGAGGTAGTTGTAAGAGAACCTTTCACTTCTATTGCATTTCTTTACCATTATATTTGTTGTTATTTTAATTTTTTTCTTTCTCAATAGTAGCATGTAAGTGAAGAGAAACAAGGTTGAGTCCGTTAAAAGATCTAAATATCAACACAAAAGTGATTATACAGAACCTGTCCATTGAATGTTGAGATAGGTAGATTGGAGTAGGATCAATGTCATTTTTCGTGCTGTATGGCTGCACAGCACGAACATCATCCAATCCAAGAACCGCATCAGCATGTTCATGAGACAAAATAATCTGGAGATGATAACAGCATCAGATTACAACCATAATAAGGATCTGATGTAGGTTCTCAGTGACAACAACCTCAAATTTTATTGTTTGTTTTCATCCACAGATGCCCTTATGTTGAATTCAAGCTACTACTACTAACTATTTAATTCTAACCAACACTAGAGATATCTGAAAAAAAAAATAATGGAAAGAAATCCTCAAGCAACACTTTGCTAAGATCTATGCCTATTAGATTTTAGTTAAAGGAAAATAAATGAAAAGAATATAAGCTTATTGTAACCCAGAAAATTTAGCAACCCATCTAGCAATGTTAATTCCAATAAAATAAAATGTTTAAGTAAAACAAAGAATAATGATGCCACTGTTATTCTACTGTTATTACCATTTGTACATGCATCAAGAATAGCACTATCGTGGGTCAATAAAAAACAGAGAAAGCTACAGAAGACTCAGATTTTCCTCTGAAATTTTGGCTCTTTATGTGTTCAAGAAGATACAAGACAAACTGGGGAAAATGACAAAAATTATATCTCTTTTAAACAGAATTGATAGATTATGTGACAAGAATCTGAATGATTTTGAGAGACCAATGGGGAAGCTCATTTCCCATGAACACACACAAGATCATCAATGGTTGTTTTCCCTTACAAAACTCACACAGAGTATATTTCAAACTAAGTCCGTTCTTTGACCTATTCAAACCTTTCTACTTAACCAGAAAATAATTTTTTTTTTCCTAACATGAAAATTGTAAAGCTAACCAAAGGTTTGAAACAAGAAAAAGGCTATAGTATTCTATAAATGCAGAAAGAGAACTCACAGAATCCATCCGTGGGACTTTGTGTAAAGTAAACCACCGTAATACTTGTTCCCTAAATGTCTTCCCAACATCAATCAATATATATTTGTGCTCACCATCCTTTTGACAGTAATCAATAAGAAGAGACGTATTGCACCTAAAAATACACAAGTCATACCTTTAGCATCAGCCATAACTAAATTTCCCACAGCCAAATAGAAATAACAGCCATACAACAAAGAGGAAATCATGCAGATAGCCATATACGCATATCCGTTTAGACATAGCAATGCTGCTTTTTCAAAAGAAAAACCACCAGTTAATCAATTATTATTTACTTGCCTTTCCTTTCTAAAAGACTAAAATAATATCTTTGCGCCTAATGTTCTTTTCCAAATACCAAGTAGTAAATATCTGCGTTTTTCAAATCCACTTTCCAAACCGACATTTTTTGCTTTCTCCGATTGACAATTAGAAGCTAAGCTTCGTTTATCCACCAAACACTTAAACTGATCCGCCAAAAATAAAAAATCAAAAGAACAGGGACAAATATTCCATCCAAACCAAATCAAACTCCCAACTAACAACATTTTCCAACTCTCAAAGACTGCACAATTAATTAGCTAAATAAAAAATTGCTCATAACATTTAACCATCAACTGCCCAATAACACTAACAACAGCAAACATTTCCCCAGAAAGTAATCCCTCAAATCAGTAAAAAAAATTAACCAACAACAAACCTGTAATTCGGGTTTTTTTCAGGTGGTATAGACAATGCTTGAGAACAAACAGGGCAAGGGGGATCAGAGGGTTGAATCAAGCAAAAAGCGTTTGGCACTGCACTCGAACAACCGGTGCCGAGGAACATCAACGCCGACTGCGGTGGCTCCTCCGCATTGCCATTCTCCGCCACCGCATTAAAAGTTGCCATTTATGTTTTGTTAAGAAGAGAGAAGCGGAAGAAATGAGGTAAGAGGAGAGTAGCGTGACGAGGACGGAGCAGAGAGAGTTTACAAGGAATAATTCAGTGGAATTGGAATGTATATAAAGGTGTAGCTCTTTTAAAAAAAAAAATAATTAAGGTGTAGCTAGACAATGACAGCGGCTGAGGGGGGAAAATTTTGTGTGCCAAATATATAAATGTGACTTATTATTGGGAAATTGTTGTATGAGAAACACGTTTTCAAAATATTTTTAAAATTTTTTAGGAAAAATGACATGTTTTATTCCTTACATTTCGTAAAAATATTATTTTTATCCCTCACATTTAAAAGGAAGCAAATTGGTCATTTACATTTAAAAACTAAAGCTTTTATATCCTAGAAATAAACTCTTAGTTGTGAATCAAACTATCTAACAACCCGATTACAAATTTTGGGAATAGAATTGGTAGATCACTCGCAAAAACATATTTCTAAAAAATAAATTAAAGCAATTAAAAAATCTTAATTAAAACCCATTTGTTTCTTCAAAAGAACGAAATTGTGCTAAAACTCTCAAGTACTAAACCCTTAGTGCAACAAAACTAAGGAATTTGTCTAAAGGTTTAGTGCTTGAGAGCTTTAGCACTATTTCATTCTTTTGAAGAAACAAATGGGTTTTAATTAAGATTTTTTAATTATTTTAATTTATTTGTTGGAAATATGTTTTGCGAATGATCTACCAATTTTACCCCTAAAATTTGTAATCGGATTGTTAGATGGTTTGATTCACAACTGAGAGTTTATTTTTAGGATGTAAAAGTTTCAGTTTTTAAATGTGAATGACCAATTTGTTTCGTTTTAAATGTGAGAGACGAAAAGAATATTTTTACGAAATGTGAGGGATGAAACAGGTCATTTTTTCAATTTTTTAATATTGTGGTTAGATGTCTGTAGAGGTATTTTTTAGAAAAAAGCCTTATTTGGCAAGAAGACCTTGTTTGGTAAGCAAGTTTTTGGTTAAATTTGTCTGCTAAAAGTTTTTTAACAATTTTAGTTACAGAAACCTCAAAAATTTTTCAAAATTTTTAAATTATACACTTCAAAATATTCAAAAATTTACACATTTCAAAAAAATTTTCTACAACTTTTATAATAAGTTACAATAAAGTTTTAGACAAACATCCAAAAAACTCACTTACCAAACAAGGCTCAAGTTTTGGTCAAGTTTGTCTGTTACAAGTTTTTTGACAATTTTAACTACAGTAATCTTAAAAAACTTTTCAAAGTTTTTAAACTATATATTTCAAAATATCCAAAAATTTACACATTTCAAAATTTTTTTTTACAACTTCTACAATAAGTTACAATAAAGTTTTAGACAAACACCAAAACACTAACTTGCCAAATGGGGTTTTTAATGTAGTGGTGTATGTAAAAAAATTTGGAATAATATTAGAAACCTCCCCTGAGATTTCTTCAAATATCACTTAGCTCCCCCCCACATTTTAGAAATCTCTCTTACCATCCTTAGAATTGACATTTCTTAACAATGTCAGCCCCTCTGAGCAAAAGTAACATTAGAATATTGGTTTTGGAGGAGGGAGAGTATTTTAATTCCCTTCATACCCTTAGTTTGACTGAATCCTGTGACATATCAAAGTTGCAGTAGGTGGAAAATGTGAATTGGAGATAAATTTTCTTGTATGAGCACTGTTGCATGGCCGTTGGACATGCAACGGCTACTTTGAGTGAACCGCATGAAAGGTGAGGGAAAAGCAACGGCTACTTCAAGTGGTATTAAAAGGTGAGAGAACCGCATGAAATAGCTACAAAACTTAAAGAGAAAAGCAAGCAAAGAAATGGCTAGTTCATCCTTCCAAGGTCAGTCATACAATTCACCTTCATCATTAAGCATGAAGAACTAGTATTGTAAATGCAACCGCAAGGCTACATTATGAATCTCAGAGAGTGAAAGAAATTCGGATAAGCTATATTTTAGTTGTTTAAAGTGCAACTACTTCCAGTGGTATGAAGGAAATGAAGGCGAAGAGTGGCAGAGGCAAAGAAATGAAGGTGAAGAAGTGCAGTGTACAAGAAATGAAGCTGATTCTACAGTGCTTCCATTGAGGAAAGCAAATCAGGAATGTAACTTTGTGCCTCAACAGAATGCATGCATCACTTTCTTGTTCATCATCAATCTTGTACTCTTAGCAATTTTTCTTTTCATTCAAATTGTTAAAGCAATCATAGTTTCTTATTTCAGTAATAGTAGATGTGTTTCAAGCTATTTGGAGCCTTACTAGTCATACATGAAAGAACCAAAAGGCATGTGTAACTTAGACATGATGTTAAGCTATGTGAAAGAGAGTTGAAGCTATGTTTTACTTCATACGTATGCCCCCCATATTTGTTGCCTATCAGTGTTATACCAAAAGTCATACTTGACAGAAAATGCATTAAGCTATCAGGTGCAGTTCCTTAGGTACAATGTGTCTCTCTTGCTAAGTTCATTGGAAAACAACAGTACTAGTTTCACACATAATCCTGAGGAATCAGAGTCATAGAGTTAAAAAAAAAAACACAGCATGACATCTTTGAAGGCTTGCAAATTCCATACATAAAGGTAATAAGTCATCTCTGCAAGATCTATAGGTAGTAGCAGAGCATACTTGGCAAGAGTAAATTGCAATTCCCAAACCTAAGTACCAAAACATATGTCTTTGAAGTCGTTCACTGGGACTGGGAATGCAATTAACCACTTGTATCCACAATTACAACTAAACAAAAAGTATGTAGCAATCAACAAGAATCTCAGAAAACATCATCTAAAAACATCATTCTAGATGATGAGGAATGCTGCGTATACAAATGTACCAGATCAGTCTCCCAAAGAACAACTCTTAATACCAGTACTAATTAGAACCTCATACTGATGCTGCTATTGTCAATGTGAGATCCCATACCAGCAGAAGTGGATATTGAAGATGCAGTGGCTGTTGGAGTTTGTTCTGAGCCAACAGCAATGGAAGGTCTGGCTCTCTTATTGGTGTTAGCAACAGTAGTTCCAACCCCTGCATTTGGCCCTCCTCTCTGAAGCCATGCAACAAATGTTATTAAACTAATGACTGGTCGACAGTTAGAATAGTTAGCAATAGGTGCTGAATCTAATTTCTGATTAACTATACCTTTCTGGTATTAGTACTAGTGCAAGCAGAATGATTAAGTTGAACACGAGCTCCAGCAACATGATTTTGAATGCTTCCATTACTGCCTTGACTTGATACAATGACTGGGACATTTCCTTGTGCATGTTCCTGACAAATCAGATCCAAAAGCTAAGCTCATTTGCAAGGAATTAATACACATGAAGATAATATAATTTGACATTGCTTCAATTACCCATTGAACAGATCCTGCTAATCCAGTATTGGCAATGCCTTTTCCTGGTTTCCCTCTTCGACTTGCTACCTGATTTGTAGAAGTACTGCTTCCTCTTTTTTCAGTAACAGGAGCTCCTTGACAAGTTCTGTCCAAATCTGCCACACTTTGAGCACCTGAAACTGATTGATCTCTTGTGTTGAGGTGCAGGAGCTCCTTCATCAGGTGCTCTTCTTCTATTTCTTCTTGGTCTACCAGCTCTTCGTCTAAGTGGTGGTGGCAAAACAACTACTGGTGTCACATCTTCCATTGGAGGCCACCTATTCATATGTGGAATTGGGTTGATCATGAATGCATACATTTTCAAGTATTGATCAATGGAAAAGGCTGCATCACAGTAGCTTTCCAGTTTCTCCCTTCTATAAATAGCTCCTAGTGCAGCATGTTTGCAAGGAATGCCAGTCAATTGGAAAGCCCCGCATTCACATGTCCTCTCAGTCAACTTGACTATATAGGACTTGTCATAGTCTGCTACTTCAAACGTGTTGTCACTTGCCATTATCAGTGAACACCTTCTTGATTCACCTGCAATATCCTTCAGCTTGCCAATAACATGTGGAGTAACACTAGATGTCCATTTGAAGCCTTTTTGATACCTCTTATGCAGTTTTTTCATGAATTTTTGCCTCAGTCCTTCAGCCAGAGCAAGTATATTCTTTCCTCTCAGTTCTCCAACCCATGCATTAAAAGATTCTGTGAAATTATTGGTGACATGATCACACTTAATTTCAACAGAAAATGCATGCCTTGCCCAATTACACTTAGGAATGTTTGCTAAGTATCTCCAAGCATCTATGTTAATATTTTTTATTCTTTCCATAGCCTCATTGTGTCTTATCAAATCATAACTTTTAGCTGCTTGCCAAAAAAATCTCCTTAGCAGCAATCCTGGAATTTTGACTTTGAAGTTGCAGTAGATGTGCCAACAGCAATATCGTGCAGCAGCTTCAGGCTCTTGTTCCTCATAAGCAAGGTTAAGTCCCTATATAGAAGTTTCAGAAACAAATTCCTTCAAACACTTGATTCAGCCACTAAACAGCCATGGAGAAAATCTAAAACATGAAAAATACAAAAATATAAAACATACCTTCTGTCTATCACTCATGAAGGTGAGTGGAATATTGGCTGGAAATGGTCTAAAGAATTCCTGGAAATAGTAAAAAAAACCAACTCCAGGCTTCCTTGTTTTCACACTGTACAATAGCAAAAGCTAATGGAAACAAACTAGTGTTCCCATCAAGAGCAACAGCAGTCAACAGAATGCCCCCAAATGCACCTTTCAAATGGCAACCATCAAAGCCAATAAATGTGTGAAAACCGAAAAAATTTTTCACATTTTCTCAGCATTATTCTATTTCTTTGCCTACATTTTATACTTTCCTTGGAAATATTAAATTTTCTATACATTATTATAAGTAAGTACAGTTTTAAAATCATTTCCTAGTATAACTTAGTGTACGTTAAATTTGAAACGCATTATAGACGTGGGACCCGCTAGTGCGATAAAATTTTGGTACTTAAGTGATTTTTGTACTAAGTGTTATTATTTTACAAGGTACTAGGAGATGATTAGAAGTTAGCTAGATAGACTAACCATTGGGAGTGAGAAGATAAGCATTAAACATTCAAAGTGCCAAGTGTTACAAACCCAATGGAAGGTGGACTTTGACCTAACTTTCACATTTACTAAAAACCAATTTTTGACCCAATTTTCTTCCATTTTCTTGGTCTTGGCTGACCCATTTGAGGAGCAAAACAAGAGAGGAAAGTTCTTGATTTTCTAGTCTCAATTCTTGCTCAAATCTTGAGTTTCAACCACCCAAATCATAAACTATACCATACAAGTGCTCAACTAAGAAGTTTAAAGGTTTTGGTGGAGTTGTTTTGGAGGAGGAAAGTCTAAGCTACCATTTTTCTTAAGTTTCCAAGGTATTTTTGTCAAGAACTTCCCCTTTACTTCAATTAATTGTTAATTAGTAGCTTATAGTTGTTATAGATATTGTTTTGTGGAAGATTTCATGGGTTGGGCTAGAGTTATGTTAAATTTCAGTTGTAGGATTGCAATTCTGCCCTGTTCTGACCAGTGTTATTCGGCCATGATGGAGGCCGAATTGGGCTTAGCTCAAAACATGAAAGTTGTTGGTAATTGAGTTAACCTGTAAAATTTCAGCTCAATCAGAGCACTGCATCCTGTGAAATACCAAAATACCCTTGACTGCCCATGAGCCCTGTTCCGTGGACAGCTTTCTGTTTTCATGGAGATTTTCATTTTTGACCCTGAAAATGTATGATTTGGCTTTGGAGGTCTTCATAAAAAATGTAGGTATATGTCTTGGCTTTGAAACGCCATAAAATTCGTTTCAATCCGATAAGTGTAGCTTTAGTTGTGGTTGTTATGCCGAAAGGTGTATTTTATCGCCTATGATTTGTATGTGAAATTGTGGTTGTTTTGGAATGTGAGTTGATGTTTGATTGTAGGATGGAAAGTAAAGAAATTAAGGGGAAATGCCATCCATTTATTTTCTTGTAGTTTGAGTGTGTAAAAGTGAGATTTGAAATGTGATTTGGTGATGCGTTGGACTTACTTTTCTTAAACTTACTTAGGTCCACTTTAGTGGTATTATTTGAGCTAGATTCCATTTGAACTTGTACTTTTCCTCATGGTGAATGTGACAACCATTTTAAGCATGATACTTAGTTACAAATGTCAAGTTTTGAACTTCAAATGTTTACTCATTTTCTTTCCGAAACAAAGAAGAATTGCCTAGGGTTTCTCGGTCGCAAAACCTAGGGCCTGTTTGGAAGCCAGGTTTTTAGACAAATTTTTTATCTGCTAGTTTTTTAACAAATTTTGCTACAGGAACCCTAAAAAACTTCTCAAAATTTTTTATCTACACACTTAAAATATCCAAAACACACAAAAAAAAAAAATTCCCTTCTCCTTTTCTTCTTTTTCTTTCTCTCCCACCCCAACCCACCACCACCTTCGTCGCCGGCCACCACCTCCGCCGCTGGTTCCGATGCCGATCACCTCTTCCGGTGCCGATTTTCTTTTTTTTGCCCTTTTTCCCTCTCCCCCTCTTCCTCCCTTGCCATCCTTCCCTTTGTCTTTTTTCTCTCTCTCTCTCTGTGTCTCCCCCACCACCCTTCTCCTTCCCCTCTGGCCGATCTGGTCGCTAGACCAGATCGCACGAGGGAGGGTGATGGTGGCGGGGGAAGGGGAGGAGGGGGGAGAAGGAAAATTGCCATAAAAAAAATTTATTTCGCTGCTTCATCTGTCGGCAAGAGCAAGGAGAGGAGACGGGAGAAGAGGGAGAGAGAAAATGTGAAAAAAAGAAAGGGGCAGAAGGAATGTGAGAAACGGGAAGGGGAACAGGGGAGGGGAAAGGGGCAGAAAGGGTGGCCGGGGAGAGAGGGAAGGGACAGAGAGGGTGGCGGGGAAAGGCCGTGGCAGGGCAGAGGGGGAAAGGGCAGAGGGGGTGGCGGGGCAAAGGGGGTGGTGGGAGAGAGGGGAGGAAAGGGATGGTGGGCATAGGGGGTGGCGGGGGAAGGAGTGGGAGGGGGGTGGTAGGGAAGAGGGGAGGAAAGGGGTGGTAGGGGAGCGTGAGGGAGGGGAGAAAAGAAAAAAAAAAAGAGGTGGTGCTGGTGGAGGTGCTGGAGGTGGGAGGCAGAGGTAACGGGGAAGGGGGAGGGGAAAGAAAGAAGGAGTAGAAAAAGAGAGGAAAGAAAAGAAAAAGGAAAGAAAGAAAAAGAAAGATAAAAAGAAAGAAAAAGAGAAAAAGAAAGAAAAAAAAGAAAAGGGAAAAAAAAATTTTGAGCCTTACAAAAACTTCTACAAAATTTTTTACATTACAAAAACTTCTATAAAAAAGTTTTTCACCTTACCAAAAGTTCTACAAAAATTTTTCAAAAACTTCTACAGTGCACTACAGTAAAGTTTTAGACAAACTCCCAAAAAATTCAGGTTCCAAACAGGCCCCTAATTTTATCAAACGAGGTTTTAGGTGTGCATTTAGGGCTTGTTTAGCTTCCTTTTTATATGATTTTACCCAAGACACTTGTTATACGTTATTTCTTTGCATATGTGTTGGTTTCAAACGAAACAAAAAGCTTTTATGAAAATTTGAAAAAAATCGACTTTTCATATCCGGTCGTATATCCGGCCAACTCTTGGCCGGATTAACAGGGGAAGAAGAAAATAATTTGGAATGTTCACTGCCTTGAATCCGGCCGGATATCCGGCCACTTTTTGGCCGGATTCTGACGTGGCACTGTTCATTTATTTTTCAATGGAATTTTCTAAAAACCTTTTGAGTTTAGTTTTGTATTTGATTTGTGAAACCATTAGTTATTTCCGTCCTCAGATCCAAATGCCCTCTTTTCACTTTCAAAGTCATCTTTATACGTTCTAGTCGTAGTTAGTCGAATTTTCTTCATTTTCACCTAATTGTTTTTGCTAGATGAACTGTGATATTCTCTCTTGCTTAATCTTAGGTTTCATCGGAGACTAAGGATATTATCCGGAAGGATATTTTGGGCGTTATTTTGCGTAAATAGGTGAGTGTTCCTTGTTTGTTATATCTCCATTGACTATATGGCTTGTTGTGAATGTTTGATAATGTGTTAAGTGCTCTCAATGATTGCCTGTAAATTTTAAAAGAAAAGAAAAAATGAACAAAAACTCTGAGCTGGAACTCTGTTTTTCTTTATTTTCCCACACCCTAAATATGCTTACAAGGTAGGCATTTATAGGACAACCCTATCATAGTTCTGCCACCACTTAAGGTAATAGAACCATGATTTTAGGGATTACATAATCAACTCATATCCTATCTATTCAAACTTGATTGATCATAAGCAATAAAATCCCATAATCATGGGAGGTAATATCTCTCATAATCATGGGAGATAATTATGGAAGATAATATCTCCCATAATCATAGGAGATAATATCTTCGACACTCCCCCTTAAGTTGGTGCATATATATTTATCATGTCCAACTTGCTTGTAAGAAGTTCAAAATTTGGTCTGAGGAGTCCTTTGGTGAGAATGTCAGCTATCTGCTGAGCTGATGGAACGAATGGCATGCAAATAATTCCTCCTTCAAGTTTCTCTTTTATGAAGTGGCGGTCAATCTCAATATGTTTGGTTCTATCATGTTGCACAAGATTATGAGCTATGCTAATTGCCGCCTGGTTATCACAATAGAGCCTCATTGGAAGTTCAATAGGTCTTTTCAGCTCCTCTAAAACTCTCTTCAGCCATAACATCTCACACACACCATGAGCCATAGCTCGGTACTCTGTCTCTGCACTACTACGAGCTACAATACTTTGTTTCTTACTTCTCCAAGTAACCAAATTGCCCCATACAAAGGTACAATATCCCGAGGTTGATCTTCTATCAATGACTGATCCTGCCCAATCAGCATCTGCATAAGTTTCAATGGTCTTTCGATCTCCTCTTTTAAAGAACAATCCCTTTCCTGGAGTACTTTTTAAGTACCTCAGAATTCGATATACTGCATCAAGGTGCTCTTCATATGGAGAATGCATAAACTGGCTCACAACACTCACTGAAAATGCTATATCAAGACGAGTGTGAGCCAAGTAAATTAGCTTGCCTACTAACTTTTGGTATCGAGCAGTATCAACTGGTGTTCCATCTTTTATATCTGCTAACTTGTGATTCAGATCCATAGGAGTGTCTGCAGGTCGATATCCACTCATCCCTGTTTCCTTTAAAAGATCCAAAACATACTTGCATTGGGACACAACAATGCCTTTCTTGGACCGAGCTACCTCCATCCCTAAGAAATATCGTAGTGTTCCCAAATCTTTTATTTCAAAGCTAGAAGTAAGACTTTTCTGCAGCCGTTCCATCTCAATTAAGTCATCTCCTGTGAGGATGATATCATCCACGTACACAATAAGTACTGCTATCTTCCTGTCCTTGGAGTGTTTAACAAACATGGTGTGATCACTCTGAGCTTGGGTATATAGCCTTGATTCTTTACCGACCTAGTAAATTTTCCAAACCAGGCCCTAGGAGATTGTTTGAGACCATATAACAATTTTTTTAGCTTGCAAACTCTAGACTGAAACTTCTCTTCAAATCCAGGGGGAGACTCCATGTACACCTCTTCCTCCAGATCACTATTTAAAAATACATTCTTGACATCAAGTTGTTGGAGCGGCCAATCAAGGTTTACTGCTATTGAGAGAAGTACCCTAATAGTGTTTAATTTTGCCACTGGAGCAAAAGTTTCAAGATAATCGATCCCGTAGGTTTGAGTAAACCCTTTAGCCACCAATCGAGCTTTGTACCGTTTCAATGTCCCATCGGAATTATACTTGATGGTAAAGATCCATTTACACCCTACTGTCTTTTTCCCTTGTGGTAGGTTTGTTACTTCCCATGTTTGATTCTTCTCAAGAGCATACATCTCTTCTTCAATAGCCTTTCTCCACTCTGGAACTTGTAATGCTTCTTGTACATTCTTTGAAATTTCCACAGAAAAAAGTTGTGAAGTAAATGTCAAGAAAGTAGGGGATAACTTTTCATAAGAGACATAGTTAGTCATAGGGTGTTTGGTACAAGAACGCACTCCCTTTTGAAGTGCAATAGGAAGATCCAAATCAGCAATCTTTGAATCAGAGGAAACTTTATCTGATGACTCAAAAACATCAAATTCTACCCTAGGTTCGGATTCCTTGTTGTGAAGAGAAGGGGGAGCTTTATCTTTTCCTCGATGATTTTTCCTGACATAGGTTTTCAAGGTTTTTTCAGTTACATTCCCATCTCTTTCACTAAGAGAATTCGACTCTGTTATTGGCACTAAAGATAAGAGATCCTCTTCTAATCCCTGATCACATTTTTCAAAATCCTTTTGACGGGCAAATTGAAGAGTGTCATTTGATTTTTCAGGATTATTATCTTGAAAAGATTCTTGTTGAGGAAATTGTGCTGCAGATTCTTCTAAAAAATCAGAAAAATCAATTCTCCTATCAACAAAATTTTGATCAGGAATTTGATTTTCAATACGAAAAACATCATCATCTTCTACAAGTTCTTCTACATGCCGAGTCCCCCCCTGAAGAGGATCTCCAAAGAAAGGTTTATCTTCAAAAAATGTTACATCCATGGTTACAAACATTTTTTTCGAAATGGGGTCAAAGCATTTATACCGCATATCCAACAAAAATGCATTTTCTTACTCGAGGGTCTAACTTACTTCGACCTTGTTCATGATTGTGAACAAAGGCTATGCACCCAAACACCTTTAATGAGACTTCATATGCTAATCGAGACATGGGATAAATTGTTTTGAAAAAATTCAGAGGAATTTGGAAATTCAAGGTTCTTGAGGGCATTCTGTTTATGAGATATGTAGCAGTTAAAATTGCTTCGCCCTATAGATATTTAGGAACATTTCTTGAAAAAAGTAATGCCCTCGCCACTTCTAAAAGATGTTTATTTTTTCTTTCAGCTACCCCATTCTGTTGTGGGGTATCATTGCAGGAGCTTTGATGCACAATCCCTTTTTCAAGAAAAAAAACTTCCCCAAATTTTATTAAAATATTCTTTTCCATTGTCACTCCGAACAATTTTGATTTTTTCTTGAAATTGTGTCAAAACCATGCTATAGAATTTTTGAAACACACTTGCAACCTCTGATTTCTCTCTTAACAAATATACCTAACAAACTCTTGTGTGATTATCGATGAATGTAACAAACCATTTTTTTCTAGATGAAGTTGAAATTCTAGAGGGACCCCAAACATCAGTATGTAATAGAAAAAACGGTTTTGAGGGTTGATAAGGATGTATAGAAAATGTAGACCGATGATGTTTAGCCAATTCGCAGATTTCACATTGAAAGGAAGATGAATCTTTATTCTTAAACAAATCTGGAAATAAGTATTTCATGTAATAAAAACTAGGATATCCTAGTCTAAAGTGCCATAACATAATCTCTTTATTACTAATAATAGAGACAGACCCGTAACATGTGTTTTTGATTGGTGTTGTCATATTTGATCCATCTTCAAGGAAGTAAAGTCCCCCATTTTCTCTAGCACATCCAATCATCCTCCCCGTGGTCAGTTCCTGAAACTCACAAAAAGAGGGGAAAAAATTAATCCGACACATGAGATCTCTAGTTAATTTACTTATGGACAGCAAATTGCATGATAACTTTGGAACATGAAGAACTCTATGAAGTGTTAGAGTAGGAGAGATGACAACAGAACCTATGCCAACTATGACGGATAATGATCCGTCAGCAACCTTGACCCTTTTATTGCCTGCACATGGACTGTAGGTAGAAAATAATTGTGACAAATTAGTCATCTGGTCAGTGGCCCCAGAATCAATAACCCATAAAATCCGTGGACAATATGCATTTGATGTTTTACATGAAAGAGCAATAGTAAAAGGTTTACCATTTTTAGCAAAAGAACAGAAAGGAGTGAAGATTTTTGGCTTAGTGACTGAAAATTGTGGAGACCAAACTAGTCATATGGTCAGTGGCCCCAGAATCAATAACCCATAAAATCCGTGGACAAGATGCATTTGATGTTTTACATGAAAGAGCAATAGTAAAAGGTTTACCATTTTTAGCAAAAGAACAGAAAGGAGTGAAGATTTTTGGCTCAGTGACTGAAAATTGTGGAGACTTAAAGAGTTTGTATAGTTGGCTTAATTGTTCCTTTGTGAAGGCTGGTGTCTCAGAGTCAGTTTCTTGCTTTTGAGAATCCTCATTCACTGTCTGCAACACCTTGCTATCACCTCCATTTTTCCTCTTGAAATTCAATGGTTTCCCATGTAATTTCCAGCATGTGTCCGTTGTGTGCCACGACTTTTTACAGTGTTCACACCAAGGCTTCCTTCTTTTATCTCCGTCCAAATCTGTCCCCTTAGAAACCAATGCTGAAGTCTCAACTTCATCCTCTGCCTTGGACTTTAGCATTACCTTACGCCTTGATTCTTCTCTTCTGACCTCAGAAAATACTTCACGAATGGAGGGGAGAGGCTTCCTGCCCAAAATACGACCTCGCACCTCATCAAGTTCTTGATTTAGTCCGTTTCTTGTATCGAACACTGTTTGCACGGCAGTCCCATTCATCCTCATAACAAAGATCCAATTCCTTCCATAAACTTACCATCTGATTGTAATAGGTTGTAACATCTCTATCTTCTTATCTTGATTTCCACAATTTCGTCTTGAGATTGAAAATTTGTGACGAATTCTCTATATTGGAATACATATCCCGAACAGTGTCCCACACGTCCTTGGCTGTGGGCAGAATAAGTGTGGTTTTCCTATCGCTGGTTCGATAGAGTTTATCAACCAAGCGATAACTAGAGAGTTCTCTGAATGCCATCTCTTCAAATTAGGATCTTCAGCAGCTGGTTGTTGAATTTCTCCAGTAAGGTGGCCGAGTTTACCTTTGCCATCGATAGCCAGTTTTACGGATTGAACCCATTCCAGATAATTGGAACCATTTAATTTATGAATGGTTATTTGTAGGGAAGAGGAATTTGAAGCGAAGTAATCTGTAGTTTGGATAACTACTGAAGACGAGGACGAGTCTTCTCTTGTGTGAGCAATCGATCTAGTCATGGCTGTTCGGTAGTTCATGGCAGGAATTGGTACAGAGCCGGAGCTCTGATACCATGTAAATTTTAAAAGAAAAGAAAAAATGAACAAAAACTCAGAGCCGGAACTCTGTTTTTCTTTATTTTCCCACACCCTAAATATCCTTACAAGGTAGGCATTTATAGGACAACCCTATCATAGTTCTGCCACCACTTAAGGTAATAAAACCATGATTTTAGGGATTACATAATCAACTCATACCCTATCTATTCAAACTTGATTGATCATAAGCAATAAAATCTCATAATCATGGGAAGTAATATCTCTCATAATCATGGGAGATAATTATGGAAGATAATATCTCCCATAATCATAGGAGATAATATCTTCAACATTGCCAAAATGAGTTTTACTAGGTGAGTGTGTACTTTACCGCATTCGACCTAAAGGAATGTGAAATTTTCAATGATTCAATGATTTAATCGTTACTTGTGCATGAATGTAAGTCTTTTGGCTGAACTAGACCCTGCCCTTCATTACCGATCGACTCGAGCCAGAAGCGGACTCGGTCGGGCAATTTGGTGACCCTGGGTGAATGTTTGGTATACTGGAGTATTACCTTGTTGTCGGGTGGAGTCCGGCCAGCGTCTAGAAGGGGGTGAAATGAAATGAATAAACGAGTAGTAATGTAAATGAAGGGTTTTACTTACAAAAATGCATTTTCAAATGATTGGACAAATAAGGAAATAAAAGGAGAATAAATGAATGAATGGCTCCATGTGGGCACGTATCCTTTTAATGAATGTGTTATTATCACTTTATATTATAAATATTTTTTGAATTATTGGTTATCTATGGTTAATGCATTGGACTTATTGTTTGATTATGTGTTTGGAACCTTACTGAACTTCTAGCTCATTCCTTTAGTTTTGTTTTCCTTAACAGAGGAAGGCAAGCAAAGACGAGAGCTCTGTATAAACTAGTTTAGTCTAAATTTTTGAATTTTTGTAATGGTTCTCGCCCTAGCATTGGCACGGGCTGGATGTATGAAGAATTGAGAACCTTTGTATATTTGAGTTTGTACTCTCTTTTGAGATAGAGATGTATATAAGTTTTGCTTTAAGTTTTGGATTGTTATTACGCTTGATCTTGTGGTTTTATTCTGGTTTTACTTGAGGTATGACCGAGTCCTGGCGAGAGGTGGGCAGGCGGTCCGCCAAACCCTTTGGTTCGCCTTAGGGGAAGGTGGGGCTGTTATAGTTCGTATCAGAACCTGCTTCGCGTGGTCTCTGTGCAGAGTGAGTTTGGGCCAAGTGGTGAATAAGTATGAAGGACTAAGTGCTCGTTCGAATCTAAGCTATAAATCATAAATGTTATACGCCTTAAATCTTTCTCATGGTATTTGAGGACCATAGATAGGTACGTCAGGGAGGAATTTTGATTTTAGATAATTTACTCTTGGGACTGTCCAACTCGAGATGTGAATTATCTTATTTCGGATTCTCGTGCCCGAGTACTCCAGAATTGAGGCGATACTAAGTACTTGAGACTTACATTTTGGGAACATGAACAGGCTTTGTTTGGCTAGAATGAGTACAAGAGGTCAACGGACGTCTAGTTTGGATGAAAGTGACGTGAGAGACCGGACGGGGCTATTTTAACTGAGACTGGGACGACACCACTTTTTCTTTTGATTTGCCCTTGTATTGTTACTACATGACTTTTTTTTGTGGTATGATAATACCTACATGTGTGATAGTGACTGCTTTTGATTATCTGTCTAATGTGATATGTCTCCTTGTGTATATGGTATGTTATGTCGTGTATATGTCTCTTTATGTATTTGGTATGTTAGATCTTGTTGTTTTAGACAATTTACTTCGTTTATTTATTTAAATTACCTTTTGGAAAGAAAAGAAAAGAGAGAAGAAAAAAAATATGGAGGGGAAACGTAGTCGTGGACGTGGTCATGGCTGTGGAGCTAAGCCAGCCCAAGAACCAAGAGAAGAAAAGGAAACATTGGCTGAGCAAGAACAAGGACCGAGGGTTGAAGCCGAAGGCCAAATGGCGACTGCAATACAACAAATGACGCATATCTTAGCAAGATTGGTGGATCAACAAGGCCAAATGATCGTAAACCAACCCCGAAATCTGGAGATAGGTGAGGATAAGGCTCTTGAGAGGTTTCAAAAATTTGTACCTCTGAAATTCGTTAAAGGGTCTGATCCAGACATAACTGAACAGTGGTTAGAGGCCATGGTTAACATTTTCACAGTTTTAAACTACACTAAGCAAAGACAAGTGAACTTTGCGGTGTTTCAATTTGAAGGACCAGCCCGAGCGTGGTGGAATGTTATTAAAGCAAAGTGGGAAAGAGAACAGACTGCATGGACATGGGCGAATTTCATAAGAGAATTTAATGAGAAGTACCTCCCACCTTTAGTTCAAGAGAGGAAAGAGGAGGAGTTTATTGGGATACTCCAGGGAACCCAAAGTGTGGCCAAATATGAAACCAAATTTACGAAATTATCCAAATTTGCTTCTGAATTGGTAGCCACAGAACGGCGAAGAGTAAGACGGTTCATACAGGGATTAAATTTGAAAATTCAGAAAGCATTAGCGGCGGTGCAAGTGAATACTTTTACGGAGGCTCTTGAGAAAACTCAAAAAATTGAGGATGCAAAGGCACAAGTAAAAGCCTCCCAAACCCGGAAAAGGGGTGCATCGGGTAGTGTATTGGAAAAATTTAGTGAAATGATAGCACCTTCTAAAGTGCAAAAAGTGAACCCTTTTCGCCCACCATGGACATTAGGGACGTTAGATGAAAGGTCTACAAAAGGAAGTCAAATCGGACATGGGAAAATTTCTCAAAGAAGCCAAAAGGTGGCTTCTCACTTAGTCTGTGGATACTGTGGAAAGGCAAATCACACCGAAAGCGATTGTTGGAGGAAAGGGCGAAAGTGTTTGATCTATGGAAGTGGTGATCATCAAGTTAGTAACTGCCCGAGGAAACAGTCACGAGAGAGTAGTACTCAACAAGGGGAAGGAATCAAACCGAAACAAACTAATGAAATAGAAAACCGAACAAAAGTACCAGCACAGGTTGATGCCATAGACCAGTAACAAGTTCCGGGGTCATCTGAGGCAACGGAAGGTAAAAAAATTTCGAGGGCGAAATTTCTTAATGGGGAGAGAGTGTGAGAACCCAAAAATATTTTTACATTTTCTCAACATTATTCTATTTCTTTGCCTACATTTTATACTTTTCTTGAAAATATTAAATTTTCTATGCATTTTTATAAGTAAGTACATTTTTAAAATCAATTTCCTAGTATAACTTAGTGTACATTAAATTTGAAACGCATTATAGACGTGGGACCCGCTAGTGCGATAAAATTTTGGTGTTTAAGTGATTTTTGTGCTAAGTATTATTATTTTACAAGGTGCTAGCAGATGATTAGAAGTTAGTTAGATAGACTAACCATTGGGAGTGAGAAGATAAGCATTAACATTCAAAGTGCCAAGTGTTACAAACCCATTGGAAAGTGGACTTTGACCTAACTTTCACTTTTACTAAAAACCAATTTTTGACCCAATTTTCTTCCATTTTCTTGGTCTTGGCCGACCCATTTGAGGAGCAAAACAAGAGAGGAAAGTTCTTGATTTTCTAGCCTCAATTCTTGCTCAAATCTTGAGTTTCAACCACCCAAATCACAAATTACACCATAGAAGTGCTCAACTAGGAAGCTTAAAGGTTTGGGTGGAGTTGTTTTGGAGGAGGAAAGTCTAAGCTACCATTTTTCTTGAGTTTCCAAGGTATTTTTGCCAAGAACTTCCTCTTTACTTCAATTAATTGTTAATTAGTGGCTTATAGTTGTTATAGATGTTATTTTGTGGAAGATTTTATGGGTTGGGCTAGAGTTATGTTAAATTTCAATTGTAGGATTTCAATTCTGCCCTGTTCTGACCAGTGTTATTCGGCCATGATGGAGGCCAAATTGGACTATTGGTAATTGAGTTAGCTAGCTACCTGTAAAATTTCAGCTCAATCGGAGTACTGTAGCCTGTGAAATGACCGAAATACCCTTGACTGCCCATGAGCCTTATTCCGAGAACAGCTTTCTGTTTTCTTGGAGATTTTCATTTTTGACCCTGAAAATGTATGATTTGGTTTTGGAGGTCTTCATAAGAAATGTAGGTATATGTCTTGGCTTCGAAACGCCATAAGATTTGTTTCAATCCGATAAGTGTAGCTTCAGTTGTGGTTGTTATGCCAAAAAATGTATTTTATCGCCTATGATTTGTATGTGAAATTCTGGTTGTTTTGGAATGTGAGTTGGTGTTTGATTGTAGGATGGAAAGTAAAGAAATTAAGGAGAAATATTGTCCATTTATTTTCTTGTAGTTTGAGTGCGTAAAAGTGAGATTTGAAATGTGATTTGGTGATGCGTTGGACTTACTTTTCTTAGACTTACTTAGGTCCACTTTAGTGGTGTTATTTGAGTTAGATTCCATTTGAACTTGTACTTTTCCGCATGGTGAATGTGACAACCGTTTTAAGCATGATGCTTAGTTACAAATGTGAAGTTTTGAACTTCAAATGTTTACTCATTTTCTTTTCGAAAACAAAGAAGAATTGCCTAGGTTTCTCGGCCTCAAAACCTAATTTTATCAAACGAGGTTTTAGGTGTGCATTTAGGGCTTGTTTAGTTTCTTTTTCATATGATTTTACCCAAGACACTTGTTATACGTTATTTCTTTGCATATGTGTTGGTTTCGAGCGAAACAAAAAGCTTTATGAAAATTTGAAAAAAATTGACTTTTCATATCCGACTGTATATCCGGCCAACTCTTGGCCAGATTGACAGGGGAAGAAGAAAACAATTTGGAATGTTCACTGCCTTGAATCCGGTCGGATATCCGGCCACTTTCTGGCCGGATTCTGACGTGGCACTGTTCATTTATTTTTCAATGGAATTTTCTAAAAACCTTTTGAGTTTAGTTTTGTGTTTGATTTGTGAAACCATTAGTTATTTCCGTCCTCAGATCCAAATGGCCTCTTTTCACTTTCAAAGTCATCTTTATACGTTCTAGTCGTAGTTAGTCGTAGTTAGTCGAATTTTCTTCGTTTTCACCTAATTGTTTTTGCTAGATGAACTGTGATATTCTCTCTTGCTTAATCTTAGATTTCATCGGTGACTGAGGGTATTATCCGGAAGGATATTTTGAACGTTATTTTGCGTAAATAGGTGAGTGTTCCTTGTTTGTTATATCTCCATTGACTATATGGCTTGTTGTGGATGTTTGATAATGTGTTAAGTGCTCTCAATGATTGCCAAAACGAGTTTTACTAGGTGAGTGTATACTTTACCGCACTCGACCTAAAGGAATGTGAAATTTTCAATGATTCAATGATTTAATCGTTACTTGTGCATGAATGTAAGTCTTTTGGCTGAACTAGATCCTGCCCTTCATTACCGATCGACTCGAGTCAGAAGTGGACTCGATCGGGCGATTTGGTGACCCTGGGTGAATGTTTGGTATACTCGAGTATTACCTTGTTGTCGGGTGGAGTCCGACCAACGTCCGGAAGGGGGTGAAATGAAATGAATAAATGAATGGTAATGTAAATGAAGGGTTTTACGTACAAAAATACATTTTCAAATGATTAGAGGAATAAAAAAATGAAAGGAGAATGAATAAATGAATGGCTCCATGTGAGCACGTATCATTTTAATGAATGGCTCCATGTGAGCACGTATCGTTTTAATGAATATGTTATTATCGCTTTATATTGTAAATGTTTCTTGAATTATTGGTTATCTATGGTTAATGCATTGGACTTATTATTTGATTATGTGTTTGGAATCTCATTGAGCTTCTAGCTCATTCCTTTAGTTTTGTTTTCCTTAACAGGGGAAGACAAGCAAGGATGAGAGCTCTGTATAGACTAGCTTAGTCTAGATCTTTGAATTTTGGTAATGGTTCTCGCTTGGCACGGGCTGGATGTATGAAGAATTGAAAACCTTTGTATATTTGAGTTTGTACTCTCTTTTGAGATAGAGATGTATATAAGTTTCGCTTTAAGTTTTGGATTGTTATTACGCTTGATCTTGTGGTTTTATTCCGGTTTTACTTGAGGTATGACTGAGTCCCGACGAGAGTTGGGCAGGCAGTCCGCCGAACCCTTTGGTTCGCCTTAGGGGAAGGTGGGGCTGTCACAAAATGGCCTGCAACCTGCCAGGAAACCATCTCTTTGTGCCTTGAAAGAGACAAACAATCTCAGAAATTTAGGCTCTACTAGAACGTTTGGCCTATCATAATGAATTTTCATGATACTTCCTGGGTTGTGCTGTGAGACCCCGGTTGCCCTAAATTGTAATTTTATGTGAAAATAATAATTTAGTGTGATTTTATTTCAAATAATCCGAAAATCCCTAATTGGGAATTTGAGAAACCCTAATTGCTCAAAAATCGAAAATTTTTAAGCGAAACCCTAGATAGCATTTCTATTGCAATTGCATGTTTGAATGTGTATTAGACATGTGTAGGTATGTGTTTGTATAGATTGATATAGGGTTAAGTGGGTTTAAAAGGTTAGAAAACCTTAAACGAGGAGAAACCCTAGTTAACCCTTGGTTTAAAGTGTTTAAGTTAGTTTATACTCTAATTTTGGCCTTGACATAAAAGTGGTTATTTGGTTGATTTTAAGTGTGATAAAGATTGATTTAGAATAGTTAAGTAAGGTTTAAGGGTGATTAGTGCAATTGCTAAGTGAGATTAGGACATTTGGATTAAGCTAAGATTAAGTCCTATGGAGTAAAATGATAGAAAATGAAAATTATTAGGGCAAGAGTGGAGGATTTGGCAAGACAAGGTTGCAAGGACTTAAAGGCAATTCCTGTGCTATTTTGTGATTGGTTCATGTAGGAAAATATCTTTAGTTGTTGGATGGGTTTGTCTTATAACCCTTAAGTCATAAGACATAAGTGTCATAAGCCAAAACAACAAGAGAAAGAAAGAGAGAGTGAGCCGAGAGAGAGACAAGAGAAAAGGAGAAGAAACTTTGCAAAATTCTTGCACTTAGAGCTTTCATCTTTGGTCTTGAAGCTTGCTAGGAGCATCTTGGAGCTTGGTGGAGGTTGTCCTACTCTTGTACTACATCTTAGTTGGAGGTAAGAAACTCCTCTTGAAAGTTGCTTGGAGGATGAAGGCTTGTAGCCTTTGAAATTGTTGATTCTTGTTGTGTTATGTTATGGTGAATTCATGTTGTTTGGCTTGCATTTGGAGTGGTCTTATGGTTTAATTTTGCTCAAATTGGATGTCTTGAATTTCAGCCAAGATAAGACAAATTAGGGTTTATGTTAGATTAATGCTTTGGTGGTGAAATTGAGCTTGTAAATGACTTGCTTAAGTTGTTAATTTCGTTTGTTGGGTGAGGTGTGATGGTGTCCGAAATTTGGGTAAGGAACCCTAGGTTGAGGGACTGATGTTTTGGGTTTGATTAGGGCTTAAATGATTATGCCTTGGTTAGATATGATTAGCTTTGGTTAGAAATGTTAATGAATGTAGAACTTGCCTTTTGGTTAGAAAAGGTTAGGGTTTAGGGGCTGTTTTCAAGAGGTATTTCGGGAGTCTTGTTAGGGCAATTAGGGAGTGATTTATATGTGTTAGAATGGTGTAGCCATGGCTTAGAATCTTGTGTGTGTGGTGCGAATTCGTTTCACGCGATTGCGCGCGTTAGTCCAGCAAAACAGCAAACCAGGACAGTTTACAACTGGAAATTTGGCTTCGAATTTGACCAGGTTACAAGCTGATTGGGCTCGTGACCAAAACACCAAACTTATAGCTCTATATCAGAGCTTTCCAACGCCTTTGGAATTTCATGAATCAGATTTATAAAACCTGAGATATAGCCAATCAAACAGGGCCTGTCCGCGAAAATGACCTTAATCTGTCTGAACCTGTTTTGGTCTAGATGACCTATTTACGTTTGGATTCAGGTTTTCCAGCCTTCATGAAAGTTGTTCATCTTGGAATGAAATTTCTAACTGTCAAGTTTCAGATCAATTGGATATGTGTAGCATATAAAACGGCCAGCACCCCTGAAACTGACCATTTGACCTTGGACAGCTTTCGTGACCCAATTTGTTTGGTACTGAAGATCCCAGTTTCAGTTCTTGAGGTCTTCACAAAAGTTATAGTGTATCCTCTTAGCTTCGAAATGGCATCTCATACGCCTTAAACCGACACTTGTAGCCCAACTTATGATCAAAATGAAAAGAGGTAGCAAATCTGCCATTTCCGCACTAACGGCCGTTTCCGTTTCCGTCTGTCATTTCCGCGCGCGCACGTGTCGTTTTTGCCGTTTTGCTTATGATTTGCTATTTGATAACCGTTTATGGTCTAATGTGATGCAATCATCTATTGCAGACAGCAACGAGCTAGAGGCGGTTGCTGGGGCCCACTAGCGGAGTGGACGACGCTTTTGCTTAGTTGTAGCTCTTTTGTACTTTTGTAAGTATCTAGGGCTATGTGTCTAAGTCAATGCCTTATGTGTTATGCTTTGCATGAAAGGGACTTTAGGCGAGGGTGTACTTTATCACACTCGACCTAAACCCTAAAATGTACCTGTACTTGTACTTGATATGTGTAAATAGCATGCTGTTGGGATTGAACCCTAGAGCTTGTAGCTCGGGGTGACATTTGTGATATGTGTGACATGTGATATGTGTGGGGCCCGATCTCAGGACCTAGTTGGACTATTCGATCCGGCAGGGGCTTGGTCGAAGCTAGTCTAACTTAGACTTGAGATTATCAGGTTAACTAAGGATATAAATTGGTTTGTGAACCAAATATGTGAACCTGTGTGCATGAACCAACCTTGCTCGAGCTATTATGTGTGTGCGGGTGACTGGCCAGTGTGGGTGCTAAGGTAGACGGCGGGTTGACAAGTGGGGCTCTACGGACCATAAGTTGCGGTCAACGGAGTGTCGACAGGTGGTCAATCATGACAAACGACTTGGCTTTGAAGCCAATCTGTATCCTACATCTGTGTTATTATTTTGCTTTTAACTTGGCACTATGTGATTTTAATTGCTCCTATCATGTGCAATTTATGTTTTTACCCCTGCGTACTTGCTAAGTGTTTAGCTTACCCCTTCCCTTTGTTTTCCTTACAGGGGTCGACGCGGGGACCACATTTGGACGTTCGACTAGTTTAGTTAGATTTAATACCTTTCTTTGGACAATTGAAATGCGTGTAATAGTAATAGTGATACGTGTTTGGACCCACCTTAGGGTCCACCTTATGGTTATAGTTGTAGTGATAGCATGAAGCAGTAGGCTGGACTTCTACTTTTGAATTGTACATAGAACACTTTTGCTGCTGTATATGATATACATAGTGAACTTTTGAGCATGTATATAATGTGTATAGTAACCGTTTGGGTGTGAATAGTTGTTATTAGTTTTTTATTTCGAGTCCTGGCGCGAGTTAGGCAGATGGCCTGCTAAGCCCTTTGGTACCCCTTTGGGTACGGTGGGGTTGTCACATGTGCATCCTCAACAATTCAGCATATTTTGGTAATTTTCCATAGGCCTCACTGTGTGATCCTTCTATCTGTTCCAAGGCTTTCTTTTTTGCCCTGTAAATTTGCATTCTACTTGGCAAGACTCCATGCTTCTACATTTCAGCCTTTACTCCCTAGCTTGTCATCTCTGGGTGATCTCTCATAACAAAAATTAACTTCTTTGCAATCCAATCTGATGTTGCTTCAGAATTTTTCCTATTCATGACACACGTATGCTCAGGTGTATATGTCTTAACCATGAATGTGGTTGTATCAGCAACTGGGGATGCATGAATCCTCCAGTTACACCCCTCAGCACCACACTTGGCAGCGCACCTGCTCTTTTTATTTTTCAACCTCACCAATCTAAATCCTTTCTGAATAGCATAGTCCTTCAACACTACTCTAAATGCATCCACATTGGTAAATAGCATCCCTTTCTCAAACTCAATGTCCTCTCTTGGATTGTAAGTCCACATTTTTGACTGCATGATTGCTCTCATAGGATCAGTCTCTTGGTTAGATTCTAAATCAGGGACAACTGGTGCATCCTCTATCTCCTTATAATCAGACAAGTCATTTTCCTCCTTATCACTACTAGAAATTATGGCCCTATCTTCAGCTATGACATCTTCCAAGTCACTATCTATGTCATCCTTCCAAGAGTCATCAGAACAAGAAGCATAAATCTCATCATCACCCTCACTGTCAACTACAGGAATAGGAGCATTTTCGATTCCTATGTCTTTCTGTGCCACAATAAGTTGGTTATTCCTGTAGTCTACCATATTCTCCTCTGTAGTAGGAATAATATCCAGGTGCAGCAAGTACAAGTTTATAACAAGATCATTTTCATGAAGTTTGAACATATCAAGGACTAATTTGTCATTACTGATGTCCATAAAGCCTGTTGTCCTAGGAATCGCACATTTCATATGCACAAGCATGTTCAAATTTCCAGGCAAATCATTCATTGCCTTATCAGTAACATCACCAAGAAGGTCAATATATTGGTAGTTCTTTGGATCGACATTAGGAATTCTGACAGTGTTTCCCATGTAATGGACTAGAATATCATGTGCAATAATTCTTCCCATCCTACATATCAGTTTGTTTGGAAGAAAAGTTTGAATCAGTAGCTATAAGGATCACATATTCTCACATGGGACATAGTATAACACACGCATGCTTAATCAAAGTCAAACTCAGGTTGCAAAGCTAAGCTACAAAGTTAAGCTACAAAGCTAAGCTGTTCTTATGTATTACAGCTTAGCTTCAACTCAATATTCATCAACTTTTTTGAACCAATAAAATAAAGCTCAAGCATAGTTCATCAAATCAGACATTCTTTAACAATACTTAATATAAGGATCACATACAAAGGCTCTGGTTGGATGTTAAACTCAGTCATCAAGTCCAATAAACCACAAAAACACAAGGAAAATAGAGATATTATAGACAAATCATGAAGAACAGTTCATGACACCTGCATTTTGTCCTGTTACATGTTCATCATATCAACTACCAATGGAACTCAGCTAGAGCAAGTCTAACAAAATAGAAAAACACAAGAAAACAGAGATATTATAGGCAACTAATGAAGAACAGTTCATGGCACTCGACAAGTTCTCCTTCTACATGTTGATCATATCAACTAGCAATGGAAGATTTTTACCTATTGTGCAGCTCAGTTTTGACAAAATCACTTTCACTCCAACCGAACGCATGCAATTCAATACTTTGCAATATTCTTCCTCCTCTGCAATATCCATGGACCAATTTCCAGAAAGATACTATCAAATAACAATCACAGTTATAAGTAGTACTTCATTCCTCTTCATTTTCCGGGGCTATTAGACGTCTTAATAGAGCAAAATGGCGCCATGCAATTCGTACGGAATTCAGCTTCTAGGCGGCAATGCTTTCCCGGGCTTTATACAGTTCCATGCTTGCTCTCTCAGTCATTTTTTGCATTTTATCAGTTGAATAAGTTAACAGCAAAGCAAAGGGTATTATTGGCAATTGATTAGATTTCTTGTTGACTATTGACCCATTATCACTTGAGGGGTGGTAAGAGAGATTTCTAAAATGTGGGGGGAGCTAAGTGATATTTGAAGAAACCTCAGGGCAGGTTTCTGATATTATCCCAAAAAATTTCATTGCAAATGGTTCATTTATACTCAGTGTTTTTTAGATTGTATTTTGAATGTTTTAAGAATTCAAAATTTTTTTAATATTTTTATAAATTTGTTACTGTCACCTAGAACCGCAGCCACCCTCCTCTCTTTTTTCCCCTTTCTCTCTTCCTCCCTCTTCTCTGCCCTTTTTCCCCTAATCCTCTCATCTTCTCTCCTCTCCTCTTCTTCTCCCCCTCCTCCTCTCCCTTCCCTCGCCACCTCCTCTCTCGCTTCCCTAACAAGGGTGTGGCAGCTACTAGTAGTGGTGGCTGATGATTAATGGTGGTGGATGGCGGTGGTGTGTATAAAAAGAAAGAATTTTAAAAATTATTTTAAATTTTTAAGTGTATTTTTGAAGTTGTTTTTAAGGTATATTAATGTAAATTTCACAAATAAAAACAGTTTATGGGAAAAATAGCATATTTAAATAGAACAATGATATTTTGGTTGTGATATTAGTGGTTTTATCCTTCAAAATTTAAAATTTAAATTAAATTTAACATAAAACATATTTAAAGGTAGGGATAGCATTGAAAAAAAATAAATCAAGAATTACTTTAACTTTGATAATAGAACAAACATTTTGGGGTGGAGGTGGGAGCAGATAAAAGCCACTGAGGGCCGAATGAACACTGATTCATCGTTTGCTGTGATTTGACATGCTTGGGAGGGCGTTTATGTCATTTTCCATTAATTTTGGGTTGATATTGGTATTTTGGTCAGGCCAGCTTTCTCTCAATCGACTCACGGGGCTTCTACATCCATCATATCGCAGCCGTTTAATGTAATTGTTGGAAGGGGGCGTCTAACGAATCTCCGTCATCTTTTCCTTTGCTTTTTGTTGCCATGGAAGAAAATTGCCACGTCATTTTTGACATGCATCTCCTTTTACTTTTACATGAATTTCCTCAAGCGTGTTTTAACCTTTAGGGATAATTTCAGAAACCTCTCCTAAGGTTCCTGACAATTTCACTAAACTCCCTTAAAATTTAAAAAATTATAAATACCTTTCTTGTCATTTAAAATGACAATTTTACTCTTAAATATTTTAATGAAATTCCCTTATTTGGTATGCTTATACTTAGAATAAATTTTAAAATTATTTTTTTCATTATTTTTTCTTTTTATTTCTTTTTTTTTATTTTTTCGCCAATAAAATTATAGAACTACCCCTATTGCTTCTAGTTTCTATTGTAACAAAATGTCGAACTAGTGATTTTTTTGACGAGTTAATTTTATATGTAATACAATGTTTTTGCTTATCTTTGTTTTCTATTTTTTGGTATCAAAATAAACAATAAATTCGAAAGAAATTGCCCAAAATTATGATAATCCCACTACCCGAAAAATTCATAAACTCTAAATGAATTATTTGAACATTTTCTTTTCTATTTTATAAATTTAATCCATGATAAAGTATCATCAAAAGTATCCTATCATAGTAATAAAATTATTATTATTATAGTTATTTATCAAATAGTAGATATGGATATGAAAAATTTGGCCCCTTTTCCTTATAATTATACTACATAATCTTATAATTGTATAGGGAAATAAATTAAAACTCATTACACAAAAGCATTTTGGGTATTCATTTAAAAAATTGACCAAGTTAAAATATTTTAAGATTTTGTTACTAAAACTATCAAATCAAGGTAGATAAGTGTAATTTTTTAATTTTGAGGGGAGTTTAGTGAAATTATCAGAAACTTTAGGGGAGGTTTCTGAAATTATCTCTAACTTTTAAGATGAAACCGTTGAACTTTTTCATCGGTCTGGATTGAAGCTGCTCTGCTCACTTTGTTTGGCGCTTCTCCTCTGCTATGCAAATTTAATAGGAATAATTTCAGAAACATTCCTTATAGTTTTTGATAATTTCGCTTAATACCTTTAAAGTTTTAAAAATTACATATATCTCTCTTAAATTTATTATTTTGGTAACAAAAATTATTTAATGGACAAAATTTTGAATAAATAACTCAAAATACGATTACGACATTATAAAGTTCACTTACTTTCTCATAGAATTCTGAAAAATATTTGAAATATGCACAAAATCACAAACTCACTTTCACCCTTATCTCTACTACTGTAAACCTACCTTAATCTCACCTCCCAAATCAGTATTACTATTTCCATGACCACCGCCACCATCAGTCCTCAAATTCTAAAACCTCAATCTAAAAAAAGGAAAACCCCCATTAAATTAAAAAAAAATTATCAATTGCATTAATATAACATTCTATCCCTCAAATGTTGGAATACGAACACCAGTTCCATGCTTCTTAAACCATCACTTCACTTCTTCTTCCATTCATCTCTAGATTCTCCAAACAAAGCTAAAGTTAAATTGTAATATATTGAAATTGTGTTTAGGACATAATTGTTTATCCACAAGTGCATCTTGTTTTCGTTTTTATTAATGTCCAATTGTGTGAAATGCATCCATATGTACAATATTAGGAGCACATTATTTAATTGCATGAAAAAGATTAATAAATTAAGGTTATTATGGTCAGTTTACAGAGTTAAGGAAGATAATTATAATATTGAAAACCTAAGGGCATTGGGTGAAATTTTTAGAAACCTCAAGGAAGGTTTTTGAAATTATCCCAATTTAATATTGCTCATTTTGAGTTTGCTCTCCTTTTCTGGTGTTTAGTTTATAGTTTTTGACATAACTTGGCTAGCATTCTTCATTTGTATGAATTATGTTTGGTCTTGGCTTATTAACTATTACTTCTCACAATTTGTATTCTTCCCTCTCATTTCTCATGTTTTAAATGATTTTTGCTGCCATGTATTGTGTATACTCTATTTTTGCAGCATAGAATATTAAATTTTGGTGCTTTTGATTGGTCCTACGTTTTGAGTTGACTGAGTGTTGTTTCATTGTGTTTATTTCTGCTCTGGTTGCATGTTGATCTCCCTGCATCAGATGATATTTATGTGTTCCAGTAGGCAGTTCATTTTATCATTTCGTGCCTTGTATAGATTCAAACTTCATTTCATGTGCATGTCTTGTTAGGGTGTTTATGTAAATTAACCTTTGGTGAAAGCCATCACCTATTAAACCCAAGATCTATATGGCGATTATTAAGAAATAAATAAACGATAAAATAACGGAAGCGTACCTGAATCCATATTGACAACATTGATACTTGAATCCTTAGAGAATTTGAGGTGGCCTTTCAAGTCAACACGTATTCGCCAATTTTTGAGAGAGGCCTTTAGTTTCTCTCTGGTATCTTTCCTAACGATGGGATATCGGGAAAGAGCTGTATCTTGTGGTACTAGAAAATATGACAAAATAATGATACTTGTGACTTGGGGACCATAACCCTATTTATAGGTAACTTTCCTGTTACCTTTTGAATCCCTATTTCAGCCCATCATAGAAATAGGGGCCCTTAAATTTCTACATATTAAAGGCCCACATCCTATTAGATACATTAAATCCAAACCATATATGATCACTTTAATTGAACTTATCTTTATTTGATAGTTTGCAACCCATAATTATTCACATATAAGTTCAATGTTGGATTAAAGATCCAATAATCTCCTACTTGGACTATATGTGCAACCTTATAATTATGTTTCACTATTAACCGTATGAGCTCAACTTTACTGTCATTATCATAATGTATCTGCAACCAATTCGATCCATCAATTATACCAACATAGGATCAAAACGGCCTTTGTTACACTTTCGTAACTCGACCTATCAATGGTCACATATATCGATACAATTGAATGACATGAATCATGATGTGGATGTGTAGCATGGAAATTTCATGTAATGTGATCAAAACATGCCTATTTCTAACTAGTCCACCTTAAACTTTTATGAGATCAAACCATACCAAAAGTCAGAATGTAGACAAATCTAAACTTTATTTATGCATAAATATCCTTAAATCCTTAATAATCGAAAAATGTCATAAGAGCATTTATAATAACAAACCCCCACTAAAATTGTACATCATTTAATACGACACTCATATGAGCAGTATGCTCATGAAACATTTTGGGTGGCAATCCCTTAGTAAGCGGGTCCGCAACCATGGAGTTTGTCCCGATATGCTCTATTGATAACTGTCCATGCTGTACTTTTTCTTTAATAGTCAGGAAGTTGATATCTATATGTTTAGATTTCGTCGAGCTCCTATTATTGTTGGATTATAGGACTGCTGACTTATTGTCATAAAATAATTTGAGTGATCTTTCAATATTATCCACCACACGTAATCCTGTGACGAAATTTTGCAGCCAAATTCCTTAATTGGATGTCTTATAACAAGTTATAAACTCTGCAGCCACAGTGAAAGATGCTATGAGGGGCTGTTTAGCACTCTTCCAGGATATGGCACCTCCAGCCAACAAGTAAACATAGTCTGACGTTGATTTCATAGTATCTTGGTATCCAGCATAATCAGAATCAGTATATCCAACGATCTCTAACTCATCTGACTTCCGATACGTGAGCATGTAGTCTTTTATTTTCTGTAGATACCGTAAGATCTGTTTGATTGCTTTCCAATGATCTAATTCAGAATTACTCAGATATCTACCAAACATCCCAGTAATTTACGTAATATCCAGACGCGTACACACTTAAGTATACATTAGACTCCTTACTGTTAAGGCATAAGGAATCTTTTGCATCTCTCTTTCCTCAAAAGCATTCTCAGCACACTGCTCAAGCCTAAATTTGTCTCCTTTAGCCACAGGAGTGTCACCTGATTTGCAATTTTACATGTCATACCTTTTAAGAATCTTTTCGATATAGCCCTTTTGTGATAATTCTAAAATACCCTGAGAGCGATCACGGTATATCTGTATGCTTAACACAAAAGATGTATCACCAAGATCTTTCATCTCAAAATTTTTAGTCAGAAATTTCTTGGTTTCATGCAATAGACCAATATCGTTGTTGGCAAGTAAAATGTCATCAACATACAATACCAGAAAAATATACTTGCTCCCATAGAACTTATGGTATATGCAATCATCTACTAAATTTATCTCAAAATCAAATAAGATGATCACTTGATGAAATTTGAAATACCATTATCGACACGCTTGTTTGAACCCATAGATGGATTTTTTAAGTTTGCAAACCATATTTTTTGGATCTCCTGATACAAAGTTTTCTAGTTGTATCATATAGATCGTCTCATCAATGTTATCATTGAGAAACGCTGTTTTTACATCCATCTGATGTAACTCAAGATCGAAATACATCGCTAGTGCCATGATAATTCTAAAAGAGTCATTTGAAGAGACCGGAGAGAAGATTTCTTTATAGTCGATACTTTTCTTTTATGTAAATCCTTTAGCGACAAGACGAGTTTTGTATCTTTCCACATTGCCTTTTGAATCTCTCTTGATTTTAAATATCCATTTACAATTAATGGGTTTCGCTCCTTCTGGCAATGGAACAAGATCCCAAACGTCATTGTCCTTCATGGATTTAATCTCCTTATTCATGGCATCGATCCACTTTAAAGAATTTGAACTTTTCATGACTTGACGAAAGTTGATTGGATCATTTTCCATCAATCCAACGTCATCCTCATGTTTTTGGAGAAAAATAATGTAATCATCTGGCACTGCACTTCTCCTTCCTCTAGTGGATCTTCTTAATGGCACTGATTTTTGAAGAGGAAGAGTTTGTTCTTCTATAACAGTTTGCTTTTCGACATTGTCTTGATTTGTTATGTCATGATCAAGTTCAGGAATAGGGTTCTAAGCAAGAGCAATGACACCTGTAGAAATATTAATATATATTTTTTTAAAGACAATGTCCCTTACTGTATTTTCTCTCTCAAACTCGACATCGTCAAAGAATCGGGCATTTCTTGCCTCAAAAATTGATTTAGTTGTGTGATCATAAAACTTGTAACCTCTGGATCTTTCAGAATATCCAATAAAATAACAATTAATCGTTCTTGAGTCTAGTTTCTTTTCATTTGACCTGTAAGGTCTTACCTCAGTTGGACACCCCCAAACATACAGATGTTTTAGACTGGGATTTTTCCCTGTCCAAATCTCATAAGGGGTTTTGATAGTTGTTTTAGTTGGAACTCTATTAAGAATATATGCTGCAGTCTTAAATGCTTCTCCCCAGAGTGACTCTGGTAAGGTAAAATGACATATTATACTCATTACCATGTCTTTAAGCGTTCTATTTCGTCTTTCAGCTACACCGTTCATAGTGGGTGAACCCGGCATAATGTACTGTGAGACAATACCGCATTTCTCTAGATATTTAGCAAATGATCCTGGACGTTGTTCATCTAAACCGTTATATCTACCATCGTATTCACCACCACGGTCAGATCTGACGCTTTTAATTCTTTTGTCGAGTTGATTCTCAACTTCAGCCTTAAAATTTTTAACACGCCCAGTGACTGTGACTTTTCAGAAATGAGATATATGTAGCTATATCTTGAAAAATCATCTATGAACGTTATAAAATATTGTTAACCATTCCAAGCAGATGTGGAAAATGATCCACAAATATCTGTATATGTAAGTTCTAAGACGTCTGAAGACCGATTGGTTTCAAATCTCCTTTTATTGGTTTGTTTCCCCTTTATACAGTTAATACAATCATCAAAATTTGTAAAATTTAAGGGGTCGAGAATTTCATTTAACACAAGTCTTTCCATTCTCCGTTTGGAGATATGTCCCAATCTCTTGTGCCATAATGCAGCTGAATTCTCATTGGTTAATTTTCTCTTTACTCCTCTAGTACTCAAATGCAGAGATTCATTAAATTAGGCAATCGTATCAATTAAATCTAGATTATCATAATGCATTAAAGAACCAGAACCAACCAATTTTGAATCATGAAACAATTCAAATTTTTCATTTTTAAATGAACAAAAATAACCAAATTTGTCTAAAGTAGAAATAGAAATTAAATTCCGTTTAAAAGACAGTACAACAAATGTCTCATAGAAATCCAAATAAAATCCGGCTTTTAATAATAATCTAAAAACTCCAATTGCCTCAACTTGAACTGTTTTGCCATCGCCCACGTAGATATACCTTTCATTATCATTAGACTTTCGGCAATTCAGACAATCCTGCATAAACATACTGATATGAGTTGTTGCACCAGAATCTAACCACCATGTGTGTCTAGGTATCGAGGTTAAATTAACCTCAGAACAAACCAAATTAAGAAGCATATCTTTCTTAGCACGCCAAGCGTGATAGTTGGTGCAATGCTTCTTTTGATGCCCTTCAGCTCCACAGAAGAAACAACTATTCTTTTCCTGATCATTTGATTTCTTTTATTGTTTCTTTTGTGGCGCTGTACCTACAACTCATTTTTCCTTCTTTCTTTTAAGTCCCTTACTTTTATTATTAGTGGTTAATACCAAATGGGCATTCTCTGTCTGCTCTTATTTCAACCTTTCCTCTTCCTCTACACAGTGTGAGATGAGTTCATTTAGAGATCAAATCTCCTTTTGACAGTTGTAACTCACCTTAAACTGGCTAAACTATGTAAGAAGAGATATTAAAATCAAATGCACTAGTAACTCTTCAGAGAGTTTCAACTTAAGTGCATTTAATTTCGAAGCAAGATAAGACATCTCCATGATGTACTCTCTGATATTGTTTTTACCACTATATTTCATTGAAACTAGGCATGTCAAGAGCGTACTAATATCAGTCTTTTCGTTCATGACAAATATTTTTTCAATGTCCTGAAGGAACTCTTTAGCGGTTACATTTGTTTCTGACATTGTTCCTCTGAATGCTTCTGGAACGGCTTTCTTAATGATCATCAGACACAAGCGATTTGATCTCTCCCACCTTTCCTTATCTCTCTTTTCATCAGAGGTACTCTGATTTGTAAGAGGTGGGGGAGAATCATCCCTTAACGCAAGGTCAAGATCCATTACTCCAAGTACTATCAAGAGATTTTTTTTCCAGAACTTGAAGTTTGTGCCATTCAACATAGGAATATTATTGATGTTGGTAGTAATATTTGTAAGATCATTCACAATTGAACAGAAAACATAAAATAATTAAAACTATGCTCATATAAACCAAAATAATAATAAATTTTAATATTGGTAACCCCATCTCAAGATACCGATGTTCTATTAATATTTTATCTTTGGACAAAATATTAACTTTTAAGTGATATCTTGGCACAGTAATAAACACTGACAATAATAACATGTCAAAAAATAAATTTTCCTTTGGACCAATTTATAATTCACATATAAAAACCGAATAATTATCACATGTTTATTACCACAAGTGCACATGTAATTTCATTAAATATTGACCTTCTTTTGGGCCGATCAATATTCATAAAATTACAAGTACCCAACTAGTTATATTTTAAAATAAATTAATTTTCATAATATAGGTCACTTTGGTGGCATATTATTTCAATTAATTTATTCCAAAATATATATAATCATACCAATATTCAAATTTAAAATTATACAAATTAAACAAAAATTTTGATCAAAGTCAACTTTGGTCAACTCTGATTCAAACCTGATCAAATCAGTCAAATTGGATCAAGACTTATTGGACTAAAAGTCCATATCCATAATTTGATCCAAATTTATCATTCAAACCCAAAATTTTCTTGAAGTCCATAATGTCTTATAAAACTATATATTTAGTGGGCCAAACATATGGAGTTTAATAGGACTTGAATGTCTTATTTAACTTTATTAGGATTCATTTAAATTAAAAAAAATCCTAATTTTCTTAACATATATATATATACATATTGGCTCTTAGAAGGAAAACAAGTCAAAAATTTAAGTTAATTGTCCTAACAGGGAAAAGGACGAAAGATGAAACCAAATTAGTTTACATTATCAAAAAGGTATGCGGGTCCTACAAATCATGACTTGTGCCACCAATCTTGTGAACTTAACATGACACCCACATATTAGATAAAACCGTAACATGACTTGAGATAAAACACATGCCAAGCATACGGGTCCTACATATTAGAAGATACAATGGAAACTCACGAGTGATTACTTTAGTGCAGAGAATTGGGATTGCAAACAACTTTATGAAAGTTGCAAAAAACTAGAATTCTTCTATGACTAGGCACCTGAAGGCATGAAAAACAATAAACTTAGGAATTAGTTACTTCTCAAGTAGTTTTATTTTAACGATTGCAGCAAATGTCACTGGATTCAAGAATCAAAGTCAAGAGACATATAAGTGAACAATCAGCCATTGTATCACATAAACAATTTTTTAAAAAATTGCAAACAATTGGCGATTCTTCACAAATATCATACATAATTATTCTTAAAAAAAATAAAATTACTAAATTCAAATTATTTCCTAATAATCAACCATAGAGGCTCTGATACCACTTGTTAGGGTGGTAATCTAAATTAACCTTTGGTGAAAGCTATAACCTATTAAACTCAGGATCTATATGGCGATTATTAAGAAATAAATAAACGATAAAATAGTGGAAGCGTACCTGAATCCATATTAACAACCTTGATATTTGAATCCTTAGAGAATTTGGGGTGACCTTCCAAGTCAACACGTATTCGCCAATCCTTGAGAGAGGCCTTTAGTTTCTCTCTGGTATCTTTCTTGACGATGAGATATCGGGAAAGGGCTGTATCTTGTAGTACTAGGAAATACGACAAAATAATGATACTTGTGACTTGGGGACCATAACCATATTTATAGGTAACTTTCCTATTACTTTTTGAAACCCTATTTCAGCCCATCATAGAAATAGGGGTCCTTAAGTTTCTACACATTAAAGGCCCACATTCTATTAGATACATTAAGTCCAAACCATATTTGATCACTTTAATTGGAATTAACTTTATTTGACAGTTTGCAACCCATAATTATTCACATATAAGTCCAATGTTGGATTAAGGATCCAACATGTCTTACATTTCGTTTCATTCTTTTTAATTCCTTTGTTCAAGCTTTTCAGTATTTGGTTCTCGTGTCATCAATCAAAACTCGTTTAGTTCTTATATCCAACCATGTAATGCCAATTCTTAATCATTTTGGCTAAATGAATTTCACTTGCAGCAAGATAACTTCACCTATAATCTAAAGCAGGATTAGAAACTAAACATTGAAGAAATGAATTAATACGAAAAAATGACATCATTTATGTACGCTTGAGCAGCTTCTCTTATCGAGGAAAACAACATCCCCACAAAATCCTTAGGAACACTGCTGTCCTTCTTGTGTATAATATAGATTAGGAATGACACCCCTATATGTATGCAAATCTAAAAGGAAAAATTTTGGAAGAAAAAATTAATTTTTTTAGTAGATATTTTGTAGATACCCAACTACTTATCTTTTTGTAAAATCACAGACTACGAAAGTGCATTCTCCACTACATCAATGTAGACATTCTATTAGATGGTACCATAAGATTGTTAAATGCACCTACCTTTATTAAGCAATCCCAATTGCTTCATCCTTAACTGACCCTACTCTAGAGTCCTTCTTAATTTCCCCTCACCACCACCACATTTTCAAGAAATCACACATTCTAGGCACCAATTCAGAAAAGCTCATGCATGGCGTGAGCAAAAAAACTAGTTCTATTATAAAGGATGCTACGATATTAAAAATGATCTAAACATACTACTATCTTATATATATATATATATATATTTACAAATTTCGATTGATATTACTTCCTCTCGACATTATATTACTTCCCCTATATGAAGAATTTGGTGTACCAAAACCAAAACCAAAACCTAATGTAAGTGCTTAAGTACAATAATGGCGTACATTTGAACAATAAATGCGAGTAATTTATTGGAAAATTGTTTTTGGTTGGACGAGAAACATGTTTTCGAATAATCTTTTTTATTCTTTTAATTATTTTATTATCCAATGTACATTATATTTTAAAAAATGCTATGATATTATCGTAAACTTTCTAAACATACTATTTTCTTACATATGTTTTTATGAATTTTGATTAATATTACTTTTTCTCGGCAGTATATTACTTCTCCTCTACAATAGTGGAAAGCAAGAATTTTGTGTACCTAATATACAAATGAATTAAGTAGAATTACAGTGTACATGTGAACAATAAATGTAAAATAACAACAAATGCGACTAATTTATTGGAAAATTGGTGTGTGAGAAACACGTTTTCAAAATATTTTTGGATAAATTACCTTTTATCCCCTTATAGTTTGATATTTTACCATATAACTCCCCTATAGTTTAAAAATCTATGTATAAATCCTTCATAGTTTAGGTTAATGTATCACTATTAGTTTTTCTGTTAAAACTAACAGCCAATAGTAAAAAGTTAAAGTCAAACTAATAAATTGACAAAATTACCCTTTGATTACTTCTTTTTTTCCTCCAACATAAAAAAGAAGAAATTGAATAAAAAATATATAAATAAGAAATATAAAATACCATTAAAGATTTTGTTTAAAAACATTTAATGATAGTTGTAGTTGTGACGACCCCACCTCCCCGTAAGGTGAACCAAAGGGTTCGGCGGACTGCCTGCCCAACTCGCGCCAGGACTCGAAGGCAAAAGCAAATAAAAGCTATTCACACGGCAAAAGAGTATTATTTACATCCCCAAAAGTAACTATCCATACCATTACATCCTTATGATTATAACCAAAACCAAAGAGTAGATCCTAAGAAGGGTCCTTACACAGATCACTATAATAGGGAAAAATGTCGCGCCCCATTTTTTGATAAATAAAATAAATGGTTTTAAAAATGTATTTTTTGTGATTGGAAAATAAATTGTGATTTAAAAGGAAAAAATGGGTCTAAATGGGGGGTTGAGAATGCGATGATTTGACCCAAAATTATAGTTTAAAAAAGGTTTTTGAAATAAAAATTGGAGTCGCCACTTGGTAATGAGTTAAGTTGTACCAAGTCACCAAAAAATGAATTTTAAAAGAAAAAATAGGAAAAAGTAGTAAGAAACCCCTTTTAAACGACTCCTAGTCCATGTAAACCAAAGAAAAAGGTTCGGGAGTCACATTTGACAAAGGGGAAGGCAAGGATAAAATCCAAGGCACCCCTTTGACCTAGCCAAGGCTAGTTGCATGATTTAATCAAAGATTTTCTTGTTTTAACCAAAGAATTTATTACTTTGGATGCACTACATGAATGCAAACCCTAAACCTAGGGGTATTGGGGGAAATTTCTCTTCAAAGGTTGAGTGGTGCCAATCACATTAATTGTGAAGCCCAATAACGATCCTTTGAAGAAGTCACGAATAATGCGAGTGGGATGCAAATGAATGGAATGCATGTATGCAATGTGAGGACATGAGTTTGAAAAAGTAATAAAAAACAATAAATATGTAAATGAAAATGTGCACGTGAGTGGGCAAGGTACGGTATGTGAAATGATAATATGAAGTGCATGTGTGCAAGTGATGATAAAAGTGTTCGTGTGCAAGTGAAGAAACATAAAGGTGCACGTGTGCAAAATGGGAGGAAAAATGAAAGTGTGATGAGGGTATAAAATGGTAGAGTGGATTTAAAAATGCATGAGCCTAGGGAATTCATGTATATTGGGTACGGGGAGACCTAAATCGTGACTCAATTTGCCCTTTTATAGAGGGAATACAAGCGTGCTAAGACCTAGAAAAAGCCACACTCGTCTATATCCCATATTTAAGGGGACTCTTAAGCAAATGAACCCTATAACTAGCATGAAATGCAAAAATCCTAAAATGGAGGGAAAAGGGGTTCGAGGGGCATGCAAAATGATAAAACTAAAAAGAATGCATGACAGGTAATGAACATGCAAACATGTACTAACGAGGGGAAATCCCTAAGGGTCTAGCGTTGGACTAGCCCATTCTATGAATTCCGACTAGCGTTGGACTAGTGGAAACGTACATTCATCCATCACATTCATTCAGGCTATGGAAAGCGAGTAGACATGCCAAACACTTATAAACACATAGCACATAACATTTAGCATGCTCGACTAGATGCAAGGCCCTAACAAAGCAAATTAACACGTAGCAACTAAGCATGCAAAACACATAAGACAATTAAAGCCCTAACTATTACATTTGCTAGCTAGGCACATGACTTCGATAGGTCTTCATTGAATGCTCCTCCAAGCTCTATCTATTACATTAGGGAGACCCTACTACAATCTAAAAGGGGGAAAAGGAATAAAATAATTAAATCCCTAACTATTACAAGCCAAGAGGTGTACACATACCCCATAAAGAATAACTTAAATAAAGCAAAAGTAAATGACATAAATAAAAGAAATTAAAGAAAGGCTAGGAGAGCAAAGTAGACATGTATTTCTCACGTAGCACATTGTTTCATATAGGAGAGACAAAAAAGATAAAAGAAGTTATACCTCCCTTGAGTTGATGCCTTAAATGGAGTGAAATCACTTATTCGTCCTCCAAAATAAAAGAAATGGTCAAGGTACCAATTTATTTGGGAAAATTAAAGAAAATGTACAAACACAAGTTCAATTGATCATAAAACCTTTAAAATTGTGACTTAAGTGTAATTTAAGCAAAGCATGGTAGCTAATTAAAGCAAACAAATAATGAAGTTGCAAAAATTAAAACTATCGAGGACCAAATTGATGAAATTATTCAATTGATTGGGTTCTAGTGGAACAAGGGGAGACTTGGGAGGTTAAAATGTAAATTTTAAAAAATGATTTCATGCAATCTTCATGCAAATGACGTGAGAAACACATTCTGCGGCAGAAATTTCAGCACAACTACGAAGCTTTCGACAACTGAGAATGAATCAAGTATTTTCCAACCAAAACTCAAAGCTTTAAACTAGGAAACAACTACAACACTATCATAATCCAAACAAACAACAAGCATAGAAGGAAATCATGCAAATTCTAGGAAACTTTCGTACAAGCTCATGAAGAAACCTTCGGCAAATTTCTGTTGCAAAAATGCAGCTAGAATCCATATAGATTTCTTACGAAAAGAAACCAACAAACTCATTATTTGTCAACCAAAAACATATAAATCTACAAATCACCACTCTTAGCATAACTCAAGTACAAGATTAACAGCAAATCAGGAGGCTAAAGCTTGTGAGTGTTTGCGGAAAAGAAAAGAAAACAAAACGGGTTGTGGCAGCCTCTGCTCTGCTGCAAATTCTGCAGCCAACCCATTTATGTCTTCCTTAACCAGTTCAATGGTATTCATGCAAAGCAACACAACTCTGGACACTTCCTAAACTGAACAGAAATAGCCATGGTAGTTCAAAACAAACAACGACCAAAAGAAGGAAAATGCAGTCTAGCCGAATTGATAAAAATGCAGCAGAATTTCTGGGGTGAACTTTGCAGCTCATTTCATGTGGTTGGGTCCGTATAAAACTCTAACAACCTGTTATTTCATCAGCCCCAACCCACATAATCCTCACTCATTAATCAACTGGGAGAAACCAGGCCAAGAAAGTGAGAACAACCACTAAAATGCAGCAAAACTTTGTTGTTTTTTTTTTATTTGAAAACATTGAGCTACAACATTCAAGGGAGCCGGGTATCAGATATTTCCACTTCAAAGCGAATGCCTCAGTTACACAAACAGAAACAATGGCAAAAGAGACATCAAAGTAAACATGATAAGGCTACGGAACAAGTTCAATAAACCAACGGCTAAAAGGTTTGACAATTCATGCATCTTCTTGACAGAAATCTGGTTTCCTAACTGCAATTTCTGAATTTCATGCCAACAAATTCAAATAAGTACCAAAATTCCAACCCAAATCAACAATCAAAAATCGAATCTTGTAGTTCACATTCCTAAGAACTACCAGACCCAACTCGTACACACAAACGAAAACAAAAATGCAACCTTTGGTACGTCAGATGACATGTGTGAGAAAAACATTATCGGTTCATGGCTTCTACACTGAATTCACGCTTTCTGATGCACCTTAAATGAACAAAGGGGGCGCTACCAGGTTTATCAACAACACCACAACAGATCACCAAATGTTATCTTAAGTTCCATCTTGTTTGCAGAGATTCTAGCCGAAACATGAATCACTAACACAAGTAACGAATGGGACATTAAAACAGAAATTTTATTGTCATATTTCCTGATTTCTTGCTTTGTTAAACAGGCGAGACATCTATAAACATCCAATAAAGACACAATCAAGTCATTGTAGACTGTGCTGAGAACATCAAACTCATGGGCATGGCAAAGCTACAACAACGTCATTAAACAGGGAGAGAGGAGAAGTGGTATACCCGAACAGCAAAATGGAAGCGAATTGGAAAGATTTTCAGCAGACAGCTTCGCCTTTCAATGGGGATAGGAACCAACGATGGAAGCACTGGTTTCCTCCTTCGCTTTACACTCCTCTCTTTCAGTCAGTTTCACTTTCTGATTTTCTCTGTAACCTCCAGCTGCTCCTCCTTGCTCTGTTTTCTTTTCTTTTTGCCGTCAAACTCATCAGCCTTCCCTCACTCAACCAGCCAGATTTCTAGCCGTCACTTTCCCCTCTATTTTCTGGTTCTTTTTGGTCTCTCTCTCCTCCTCGTAGGCTTTCTTCCCCAGCCTTTTCTTTTTTTCTTTTCTGCCCCGAAAACTCACCGCCTCCCTTTTTCTGGTTTCTTTCTCGTTTCTTTTTGCCGTCTCCCCCTTGGCTCTCTCTCTTGTTCTAAAAATTTTTTCCCGTCACTCTCTCAATCTTTCTTCTCTCAAACTCTCCTTCCTTGCCGTATGTTTTCTTTTTGCTTTCCTTTCCCGACTTGCGGCCGTCCCTTTCCCCTGTTGCGGCTCTTTCTTTTTATTTTCTTACTCTATCTCCCCAAGTCCCTTTTTCATCCAAACCTTGCTGATATCCTTTCTTCCTTCTAGCCGTCTCCCCAGAAGCTTGCTCAGTTTTCTTTCTTTTGTTTTTCCAACTTGCGGCCGTCAACCTCCCTTACCTCTTTCTCTCTCCTTCTCAGCTAAAACCTAGCCAACCCCTTCTAGATTCATCCTCCCCTCCAGGTGTCCTAGACACCTGGCCTCTTATGCTAAATTTTTACCCCCCGAAGGACCTCCTGAAATCTCGTTTTCAAGCTGCGGCAAAAACGCAGCTTTTATGCCGCGTATTGGCTACTTTTTTCTTTTTTTTTTTGAAATTAGTAATTTAATTACAAATAATAAAATTAAAACAAAAACAACAATTCAAGTAATATCAAACAAAAATAAACAATCAAAAATAATAAACAACAAAGTTGTGATTTTTCAATTTCCATTTTCATCATTTCTCACTTTTTTTTTTCTTTTTTCTTCCAAGAAAGCATTGAATTTAAGTTACAAACAACTAAATCATATTTTTTTGAATGCTTTTCCCTTTCCTTTTTCCTTTTTTCAAGAAATTCTATGTTAAAAACTTAAAAATAAAAATAAAACTAGAAACTAAAACTAAAAAACGAATAAAACTAACACTACAAATAGAAACCAAAAAAAATAAAAAGTAAATGAAATTACACCAAAAATTTGGTGTCTACAAAAAACATTTTAACTATTCGGTGATTACAAACAAAACCCAACTATACTAGTGATGGTGCCAAAATTTTTTCGCGTTGGCCCTGCTAAGGAAAACAAAAGAAAAGGGGGTAAGCTAGAAGTTTGGTGACTAACTAGGGGTAAAAATATAATTTTTACATGTCAACATTTACACAGTGAGAGCAAAGCAAAAGCAGAAAAGTAACACTATATGGTAAGGATACGGGTGGCTCCCAAGCCAACTCATTTGTCGAGTTTGATCACTGGTTGACCCTTGAAATCCTAAGCCACACAGCTCGCTTCTTTTAAAGGATCCCATATAGAGAGACCATGAGTCTCAACTCAAGTCACGAGCAATAAATGTTTTAAAATATTTTTCAAGCAATAAATGCTCTAAAATCGTAGTTCAAGCAATAAATGCTCTAGTTCAAGCAATAAATGCTCCCAAATTGCGTCACAAGCAATAAATGCTCCGCAAATGTTTCACAAGCAATAAATGCTCCATAACAAATCACAAAATCATATTTCACAGGTATCAAGAGCAACTAATGGGGTTAGATCGAGTGCGATAAAGTACACTCTCGCCTAAGTGCCCATTTTTCATAGTAAACTTATATTAGTATTGAGTTACACAGAAACCCTGATTACTCACCTAAAGAGCAAGTATAACGAAAGAAAGTACGGAAATGAATTCAAATCGCCAGCTAGTGGGCCCCACCGGCTCTGTCTAGCCCGTCACCGCCTGTAGCAGAAGGTTGAGCCATATTATCACACAAACAATTACTAAAGTGCATAAATTAAGCAAAACGGCAAAATTGGCACATGCATGTGCGTAATCAGCAAACGGAAATGGAAACGGCCGGCAAACGGAAATGGCATAGTTACTGTCCCAAACTGTTTTGACCATAAGTTGGGCTAGGAATGTCAGATTAAAGTATATATATACCGTTTCGAAGCTAAAAGAAAAGGCTACAACTTTCGTGAAGACACCTAAATCCGGATCTGAACAGAAATAGGTCGAGAGTATGGAAAACAGTGCCAGAAGTTTGCACTTTAGGGTGACGGACATGGTATGTTTGCCAGACCATAACTCACAGCTCACAAACCCAAATCAAGAAATTCCAAAGGCATTGGAAAGCTAAGATATAAGGATAAAATTTTTATGTTTTGGCCAAGACCTGGATCAACTCCGAACAGAATGAAAAATGAGTGCCAAATTACCTGTCAGAACTGTCCAGTGCTCAAGGCAGTTCTGACTCACGATCTTGTTTTTGCTATAACGGGAGCTACGAAGCTCGGATTTGGATGAACTTTATACCATTTTGAATCTGAAACAAAGCTCTACATTTATTATGAAGACACCAACACCCAGTTCCATCGTTATCCATGCGAACTGAGTATGGTCAGAAGCTAATTTACAAAATGTGACCAAACCAGAATTTGAAAACTGGGTGAGGGTTTTGGCTATAACTCAGCCTACACACCTCCGTTTGACCTGAAATTTTGCAGGAATAACAAGGACTTAAGAAGCTACAACTTTCATGTTTTGAGCAGCTTCCAAATCAGCATGCAGCATAAATAAGAACAAAGCCCAATTCGGATTTGTGGACTGCCCTGTTTCTAGTTTTGCCGGTTTTGTATATTGCAACCGTGTGATCCGTTTCTCTAATTCTTATATAAGTCTTCTAACCAATTTCATACCAAATAATATTACATAAATCAGATTCTAAAAGACCTAACAATGGTCCGAAATTTTCTCCGCAAATTACCATAAAATTACCAAATACTAACCACCATTTAGATTCCAATTCCACTAGTTCTTTACTAACTTCAAAACCCTAATCAATCAAACCTTAACTTTCCAAGTTCCAACTAAACCAAACTAATTTCTCTTTTCATTAGGGTTTCATAACCAAATCTGATTTTTGCTAAAAACCAACATACAAGTGCATTTAAGATATCAAGGATTCCATTTACAAGCTCAAAACCAACCAAATCAACTTAATAGCTCATGAGACCAAAAGCCCTAATTCTACATAGCTCAACCGAAATTTAAGCAACCAGAAATCAACAACACAAACCATTAAACCGCACCATAAACACCATACAAACCATACAAGTTCATATCCTCAACAAGAAACATCACTTTCATGGCTTCACAACTCAAGCACCCAACTTTACCTTTCAAAGAGAGATGATTTACCTTTCAAATAAGCTTTGTGGATGATCAAACCACCCCAATCAAGTTCCAAAGTTGTTGTTCTAGGCTCCAAGCTCAAGATTAATGGTGAAACTTGAAAAATTGTGGAAGAAATCTCCCCCCTCTCTCACTCTCTCGGCCTTCCCTCTCTCTCTCTCTCTTTAGTTTTTGATTTGGTTTATGTCTTGTGTTCTCTTGGATGTTCTAGAATTAATACTTAGTCAAGACCATTAGTACATATTTTCCACCAACCAATCACATAAAAGATGATTATTCACTTCCTAGTCCTTGCAATTTCCTTTTTGTTTTCTCACACTTTTGCCCACAAATGTTTGGAACTCTTGCACTTAACTCCATACGATACAACTTATTCTAATCCAAAATACTTTGTCACACTTAATCATTTCACTAATCACCTTATTATCTTAATCACCCATCCTTAATTATTTCTTATTCCACATAAAAGCAACTAAACCACAATCTTTTTACATTAGGTCAATTAAGGGTTTTAAACCCAACTTAAGGTTGTTCAATTAGCAAAACACTAGGGAATTTACTAGTGTAAGACTTTGTAGCTTTCTAATCCTACTGAACCTTTATAAAAGAAATCGAATCCGGTATCTACTTATACGAAAACATACATTAGCATGCAAAATATTTACTACCACATGAACTTATGATTAATACGTAAACTAAAGTTTTGGTGTAAAAATATCTAAGGTGTAAATCCATTAGGGTTTTAATAAAATTTCAAATTAAGGTTTTTCGATTCTAAAAGCAAAATTACATGTAAAGAATTACCATCATCCTTAAAATCAAATTTTATAGCAAAATTTAGCACTAATAATCCTTATTCAAAATTAAGGACGAATCGGGATCTCACAGTAGTAAAAAAGGATTTGGTACTTTTTATTTTTATTTATTTGTTTTATATTTCCCTTTCATCTTTTTTGGTTTCTTATTTATTTATTTTTATTTCTCGTCTATCTCTTTTGCATTTGGAAAAAATTAAAATTTTATAGGCCAAAGTATAGGTTTCAAAATCATCTCTTCTCTTCCTAGAGAGAGAGAGAGAGAGAGAGGGAGAAAGAAAAAAGGTAGTGAAAGGATAAATTTATCAATTTATTAGTTTGATTTTGATTTTTTACTATTGACTGTTAGTTTTAATGAAAAAATTAAGGAAAAATGATCGGTTTCATCCTTCACATTTCACAAAAATATTCTTTTCGTCCCTCGCTTTTAAAATGAAGCAATTTCATCCTTGACATTTAAAAACTGAAGTTCTTACATCCGTGAACCCAAATTTCAATCTAAATCAAACCACCAATCAACCTGATTACAAATTTTGGGAGTGTAATTGGTAAATCATTTGGTTAACTCAACTTGATATTGATGTAAAATTTAATGAATCAAAAAATATAAAAAAATTATAACATAAAAAAGAAAGATTAATCTTTCCTACATTATCATTGTATATACTGATGATTTTATGTACCGCCATATCATTTCAATTTAAATTTAAATGATAAGAGTATATTTTACGTATTTTTAGTGTGCTTTATTGGTTAGTTTTGGTGTGTTTTATTTAGTTTTATAAATAATTAACTAAAATTCTAGTGAAAATATGTATTTTGTGGTTAAAGTGTGAAAATTACATTTTTATGGATTTTTATGGTAAAAATTTCATATTTTACAGGTTTAATGATTCAATCATCAAATGGAGACCATTGAGAAGATATTTGGATGATTGATGATGATTTAGAGTGATGAAAATAAAATATGAAGTGTAAAAGGAGAAATGCAATTTGAGGACAAAAAAATCAAACAAAAGTCAGCTTTGGCATCTGTTGGTATTTGTGCTATATCTTGGGCTACATACATTAGATTGAGATGATCTTTACGCCATTTTGAAGCTAAGAGATGTATCTACATTTGGTATGAAGACATCAAAGTCCAATTCAGCCGTTTTCATAGTCCAAAAGAAAACAGAGCTCTGACTAGTCTTTAGTATTTTGGTCATATCTCGGACTAGAGAGCTCCAAATGGGATAATTTTTAAGGCATTGAAAAGCTAATTCAAAGAGCTACAACTTCTATGTTTTACACAAGAGCTAGTTCGGCCTCCATCATCAAACAAATAGCAGTTGAAGTAATGTCAAATGCACAGAAGTGAAAACGTGGCATGAAGCCGCGTTTTCTCAAGTCGCGTATTCCTCAATTGCAGCTGCAACTTGCTCAGAAAATTGTATTTTATGACAGCCCCACCTCCCCCTAAGGCAAACCAAAGGGTTCGGCAGATCGCCTGCCCAACTCTCGCCGGGACTACGGGGTCAAATCACTCACAACTCTATAGCATGCGTGATAGAAACCAAAGAAAGCGAACAATTCCGAAGCCACCAAGTTAAAATAACTTACCGAACCATAATATTGTCGAAAACCCCTGCCAAATTTTTTTTTCTTTTCCTTTTCACACTTGAATACTATACCCGTCCGAAACCTCAGTAACTTCAATAAACTGCATTTAGTCCTAAAGAATGAACACGTTCGAGCAGTGTAACACATGTACATGATTAAATACTTTTATATATATATACATGGTTGCAAATTTACAAATCAAAAGGGAATTTGTCTGATCAAAATAAATTCAAGGTTTCCATCCATTGAGGAGCTATACAAAAGAATATATAACTAGCTCAACTCATGCTTCCAAATATCATTATTCCCAAAAGATTTTCCTGTAAGGAAAACAAGGATAACGAAACGGGGTGAGTTATAAGCTCAATGAGGTACCAAAAATAATTACAGTCAAGAACCAAGGAACTTCATGCTCAATTAATCACATCAGTGTACCAAATAAGGAGATAAGTAAACAACTTAGATAGAAATGATACAGATGGCTCTCAGGAGCCAATTTCCCGTTGCAGTACTTGATCCGACTACGTTGACCCTCCGTCAACTTTTGCATAAAGAAAACCAGTCCAGTAGAACACCACTTTTACGCCAAATCCCGTTCACCATTCATACTCCCTTACCGGGCCGGAACGCCAAACAAGAATGAAGGTGGTAATACTCGAGTATACCGGAATCAAGAGTCTCAATACTCAAGAATTCCCTACGAACAGGCACTCATGGATTGTCAAATACCTCGACCAAGCCCTGGCTGGCTTGATTTAATTAACTCCCCATGAGGTTGAGCTCAGGTTCAACAAGAAGGTCGTTGGACACACTTCCAAATGACATTACAACAGGTTCAAGTTCATAACAAGTGCGAGTAATAAATTTCAGTTTATACAACACAGGCAAGAGAATGAGTATGATAAAGTACACCCTCGTCTCATTCATAATAACAGAGTTCATAATTATTCATGTCACCAATTTCAAGTATAGATGAACCAATTATGCCACAATGCAGGGGAGTGGCACACTCACCAGATCAAACAAGGATAATTTCAAAAGTTTCCCTTCCACGTGTGGCTTTACTCGCCGGCACCTCCTAGAACAATCAAGGCAAATACTTAAGACTTGACTCTAAAACCTAATAAATGAAATTTGCAAGTAAAACTCGGTTACAAGTCATGTGCCTATCCAAATGAACCATTAATGCAAAGAAAATGCGACTTCGGAGTGAAAAGGGTAACAATTGGCCTTAAAGGCATGAACAACCTCAAAACCCTACCTATAATGATTGCCCAACTCCAAATCTGAAGTAGAAAATGAAAGTAAGATCATTACTCGGAAAACAGGATTTTTCCAGTTTCGCGCAACCCTATATGAAAAATCATATCTCAAGTTTTGTAAGTCCAAAATTAGTAAAAGTTATACCCTTGGAAAATACATTCAAAGGGCTATAACTTTCCAGAAAACACCATCTTAAGATTCAGAACGTAAGTCAGTCGAATTTAAGCCTCAAGTTACTGCTTTAACCATCACAAGACAGTACAGGTATACAATTTTCAGTTAACTTTGCAAAATTACCATAAATTGTACAGACGGAAACAGGGTCTTAAATTTACAAATATTATAGCCCTATGAGTCTATTTTAAAACGCAACAAACGGATCTCAATTCCGATATTCCTACATCAAGATATAGCAAATTTCCAAAGACTGCGCAGGAGCTCTTACGAAAATTTTGACAGCACTTCCCTTAGTTTTCCTTACCTTTCCAACCAAACCTCAATACCAATGCACTCCTCAATTTCACCACAATTTCCCCCATAAATCACAAGCTATAAAGCACCTTTAATTAGGGCCACAAGATCCTTCAAATGCAACCAAGTAAAGGATAAAAATATAAACCCTAAAACTGGAAATTTTGCTACAAAAGCTGAAATTCTTTGAAGGCAAGCAAAACTAACATTCTCAAGCTCAAAATTGCTCATAACAACTACCAAATCATGCCCAAACATTAATCATTATTTGAGGACAGAAATTTTGCTATAAAAACTGAAATTCACCATACCTCTACTTAAACCATAATTTAGCCACAAAACTACGCATTTAACCTCTCCAATCCACTAATTTGCAAGTATTAGGAGTAAAAGGAAATTTCTAGGTAGTTTACCTTGAAACTTAAGGAAAGATGATAGCTTAGAGTTCCTCCTCCAAGAATCACTCCACCAATCTCTTAAACCCCTCCTAGCTAGCACTTGTACGGAATAGATTTAAAATCTAACGGTGAAATCTCAAGTTTTGAGCGAAAATAAAAGATAGAAAAGAAGAGCTTTCTTGGGTTTTTTTCTCTCAAGACTGCCAGCCAAGAGGGAGAAGAAATGAAGATATTTTTGGTCCAAAACAAGATAAGAAGGAAGGGAAAACAGTCAGTCAAACTACTGTCCCATCAGAATCCGGCTGGATTCTTGGCCGGATACTAGCCACGTCACAATCCGGCCGGATTCTAAGGCCGATATAAGGTAGAGACGAAACCAAAATTTTTTCCAAAACTCTCAAACAATCAGGCCAAAAACTGGCTGGATTCTCGGTCGGATTTGGTACCAAACAATTTTAACAAAAATTTCTTTTCCAAGCTCACATGCCGTGTTCGTCCGTACTTCCAATGAATATATATATATATAAACTCACACGAAAATAGTTAATACACACAAACGCACGTTTATATATATGAAATGAAACCCTCCTTAGTGATAGGTAATAAATTCTTTTCATTTTCAAAAAGGAAAGTAAGAATAAATAAAATGCTGAGAAAATATGAAAATTTTAGGGTTCTCACACTCTCTCCCCCTTAAAAGAATTTCGTCCTCGAAATTCCTTATCATCGCCTTCTCCAAGATACAAAATTTTACTACTTTCTTCCCACAGTCGAATTGAGCACCATACTTAGCTAACCAATCCGTACCCCTTCACTGGCCAGGCTCATTGAATTCTTTGGTATAGTTTCTTCTTGCTTTCTAAGTTGCAATTCTTATACCCCATTCTAGTAGGCAAACAGTTGAATACCAAAATCTTACCTTCCACGTCCTCATACAGGTCAGAGACTTGATATTGCTCTAGGGCATACATTCGAGTCGACACCTTTGGTCTATTCTTTTCCCCTTTGATTGGTCAGGGTTGGTCGTGGTTGGATGTTGGCTCCTATTCTCTTCTCGAGATCGACCTGGGCAATTTGCGATTTGATGATCTGCGCTCCCACAACGCAGACATTTTCTTCCTTTCTTCCAGCAGACATCCTCCGTATGATTCGGCTTCCCACAGTACCCGCAGGGACCACGGGAAGCGGAGACTGAGCCTCTCGGTGAGGCACCACTTGACATCCCAGGTAGTTGTACTCCTCCGTTTTCCCTTCCAATCTTAGGAGGCGTACTTTTATCTCCTTGCTCTGAACTGCTTCCAGGGAATCCCCTTTTCTTGACTTGAAAATTCTTAACTTGTAACCTCGCGCTTTCTACTCGTTGAGCTTTCTCCACCGCATCACTAAAAGTATTAAGTTGGGCCACAGTCAAATCCTTCTGAATCTCAACGTTTAATCCTTGGACAAAATGCCTTATCTGCCTCTGCTTAGTCACGATTAGCTCAGGAGCGAACTTGGACAATCTGGTGAACTGGCTCTCATATTCGGCGACGGTTTGAGTTCCCTGGCGGAGCCTAATGAACTCATCTTCTTTCTTTTCCTGGATCAGAGGTGGAAAATACTTTGTGTTGAACTCTCTCATGAAATTCACCCACATTCTTGGGGTTTGTTCTCTTTCCCATTTCAGCCTTATGATATTCCACCAAGAACGGCCTGCTCCCTCTAGTTGGAAGACAACAAATGTGACATGTCGCTCCTCGGTATAATGTAACGCGGCAAATATATCAATCATTTTCTCTAACCATCTCTCAGCCACGTCGGGGTCGGGTCCTCCAAGAAATTGCGGTGGGGAGAACTTCTGAAATCGTTCGAGGGCTTTATCCTCACCCTCTATATGATTACCAGGGTTGCCCGGCTGATTAACAGGATTTTGGCCTTGATGTTCCACTACATGGGCCAATAAGTCAGTCATACGCTGGATGGCGGCAGCTACCTAAACATTAGAATCTGTTCTAGGTTCAGGGTTAGGTTCAGACATTGATTCTCAATTTTCCCCTCCAATCGAGGGTTGCTTACGGCCGCGCCCCCGGCCTCGTCCTCTATGCGTATTCTCCATTGGTTTAACCACTCTAGGGTCGAAACGCAAATACAATATTAAAGCAAATGCAGGTAGGTATGAGTAACAAAAGGGGATACAACCCAAAAGGGCATATATATAGAACACAACTTGATCCAGCGAATCACACAGTATCAGTCAGATGTAAGCAAAAGTAAGTCCAGGAAAGTAACGAGTCAAATCCAAAATGCACTAGACAAACTAGGCCCAGAAGCATAAAACATCAAGCTAAAAGCTTTCCATTCGCTCTATCCATAACCTACAGGAATACATAGTTTATATCTTAATTAGGACTAATCACACTTACTGAAATCTTAATATATTAATTTGCCTAAGCGATCTCTAACCTAGGCTCTCATCTATTTAGTAGTCGGGTACAAGAATTCCAAAATAAGATAATTTCACAACTCGGGCTGGCCAGTTCCAAGAGTAATTCATTTACAATCGAGATTCTTACCTGACCTACAAATCTATTATCTCCAAGTACCATGATAAAGGTTTAAAACCTATAACATTCCATGATCCAAAGCTTATGCCCAAAAGAGCACTTAAACATTTGTACACATTCACGTAGTCAGGACCATAACACCACTTGGCCCAAACTCACTCCGCGCAGAGACCACGCGAAACAGGTTCTGATACCACCTGTGACAGCCCCACCTCCCCCTAAAGCAAACCAAAGGGTTCGGCGGACGGCCTACCTAACTCTCGCCGGGACTACGGGGTCAAATCACTTACAACTCTATAGCACGCGTGATAGAAACCAAAGAAAGCGAACAATTCCGAAGCCACCAAGTTAAAATAACTTACCGAACCATAATATTGTCGAAAACCCCTGCCAAATTTTTTTTTCTTTTCCTTTTCACGCTTGAATACTATACCCGTCTGAAATCTCAGTAATTTCAATAAACTCCATGTAGCCCTAAAGAATGAACACGTTCGAGCAGTGTAACACATGTACATGATTAAATACATTTATATATATACATGGTTGCAAATTTACAAATCAAAAGGGAATTTGTCTGATCAAAATACATTCAAGGTTTCCATCCATTGAGGAGCTATACAAAAGAATATATAACTAGCTCAACTCATGCTTCCAAATATCATAGTTCCCGAAAGATTTTCCTGTAAGGAAAATAAGAATAACGAAACGGGGTGAGCTATAAGTTCAATGAGGTACCAAAAATAATTACAGTCAAGGACCAAGGAACTTCATGCTCAATTAATCACATCAGTGTACCAAATAAGGAGATAAGTAAACAACTTAGATAGAAAGGATACAGATGGCTCTCAGGAGCGAATTTCCCGTTGCAGTATTTGATCCGACTACGTTGACCCTCTGTCAACTTTCACATAAAGAAAACCAGTCCAGTAGAACACCACTTTTACGCCAAATCCCGTTCACCATTCATACTCCCTTACCGGGCCGGAACGCCAAACAAGAATGAAGGTGGTAATACTCGAGTATACCGGAATCAAGAGTCTCAATACTCAAGAATTCCCTACGAACAGGCACTCATGGATTGTCAAATACCTCGACCAAGCCCTGGCTAGCTCGATTTAATTAACTCCCCATGAGGTTGAGCTCAGGTTCAACAAGAAGGTCGTTGGACACACTTTCAAACGACATTACAACAAGTGCAAGTAACAGGTTCAAGTTCATAACAAGTGCGAGTAATAAATTTCAGTTTATACAACATAGGCAAGAGAACGAGTGTGATAAAGTACACCTTCGTCTCATTCATAATAACAGAGTTCATAATTATTCATGTCACCAATTTCAAGTACAGATGAACCAATTAAGCCACAATGCAAGGGAGTGGCACACTCACCAGATCAAACAAGGATAATTTCAAAAGTTTCCCTTCCACGTGTGGCTTTACTCACCGGCACCTCCTAGAACAATCAAGGCAAACACTTAAGACTTGACTCTAAAACCTAATAAATGAAATTTGCAAGTAAAACTCGGTTACAAGTCATGTGCCTATCCAAATGAACCATTAATGCAAAGAAAATGTGACGTCGGAGTGAAAAGCGTAACAATTGGCCTTAAAGGCATGAACAACCTCAAAACCCTACCTATAATGATTGCCTAACTCCAAATCTGAAGTAGAAAATTAAAGCAAGATCATTACTAGGAAAACAGTATTTTTCCAGTTTCGTGCAACCCTATATGAAAAATCATATCTCAAGTTTTGTAAGTCCAAAATTAGTAAAAGTTATACCGTTGGAAAATACATTCAAAGGGCTATAACTTTTCAGAAAACACCATCTTAAGATTCGGAACGCAAGTCAGTCGAATTTAAGCCTCAAGTTACTGCTTTAACCATCACAAGACAGTACAGGTATACAATTTTCAGTTAACTTTGCAAAATTACCATAAATTGTACACACAGAAACAGGGTCTTAAATTTACAAATATTATACCCCTATGAATCTAGTTTAAAACGCAACAAACGGAACTCAATTCCGATATTCCTACATCAAGATATAGCAAATTTCCAAAGACTGCGCAGGAGCTCTTACGAAAATTTTGACAGCACTTCCCTTAGTTTTCCTTACCTTTCCAACCAAACCTCAATACCAATGCACTCCTCAATTTCACCACAATTTCCCCCATAAATCACAAGCTATAAAGCACCTTTAATTAGGGCCACAAGATCCTTCAAATGCAACCAAGTAAAGGATAAAAATATAAACCCTAAAACTGGAAATTTTGCTACAAAAGCTGAAATTCTTTGAAGGCAAGCAAAACTAACATTCTCAAGCTCAAAATTGCTCATAACAACTACCAAATCATGCCCAAACATTAATCATTATTTGAGGACAGAAATTTTGCTATAAAAACTGAAATTCACCATACCTCTACTTAAACCATAATTTAGCCACAAAACTACGCATTTAACCTCTCCAATCCACTAATTTGCAAGTATTAGGAGTAAAAGGAAATTTCTAGGTAGTTTACCTTGAAACTTAAGGAAAGATGATAGCTTAGAGTTCCTCCTCCAAGAATCACTCCACCAATCTCTTAAACCCCTCCTAGCTAGCACTTGTACGGAATAGATTTAAAATCTAACGGTGAAATCTCAAGTTTTGAGCAAAAATAAAAGATAGAAAAGAAGAGCTTTCTTGGGTTTTTTTCTCTCAAGGCTGCCAGCCAAGAGGGAGAAGAAATGAAGATATTTTTGGTCCAAAACAAGATAAGAAGGAAGGGAAAACAGTCGGTCAAACTGCTGTCCCATCAGAATCCAGCCAGGATCTGGCCGGATTTCCGGCCGGATTCTTGGCCGGATACTGGCCACGTCACAATCCGGCCGTTTTCTGGCCAGATTCCAGGCCGGATATAAGGCAAACACGAAACCAAAATTTTTTCCAAAACTCTCAAACAATCCAGCCAACAATCCGGCCAAAAACTGGCTGGATTCTCGGCCGGATTTGGTACCAAGCAATTTTAACAAAAATTTCTTTTCCAAGCTCACACGCCGTGTTTGTCCGTACTTCCAATGAATATATATATATATAAACTCACACGAAAATACTTAATACACACAAACGCACGTTTATATATATGAAATGAAACCCTCCTCAGTGATAGGTAACAAATTCTTTTCATTTTCAAAAGGGAAATATTAGGGTTCTACATATTTTATTCACACAAACTTTTTGGTCCTTTTTTCCTGCAAAAATATCGATGGAAACAGCCCAAGATAGCTGCAAAAGAAGCTTTACAACTCATTCTAACTTGTTTATGGGCTCAAGATGTGATTTAACACCTTGTTTATTGCAAGAAATTTCTCTATAAATAGCTGCCTTGGAGAACCATTTTGATAACTTTGGAAGGGTAGAGAAACTTCACAAAAATGTAGTTTTCACTAGTTTTTCTTAGTTCATTAGCATAGAGCAGTTAGTGTAGTTTATTCATCTTGTATTTATAGTTAGATTTGGATGAAGATTGAGAAGCAAAGATGAAAAGGTTGATCTCATGTGACAAGGATGATATCTCTTCTACTACTTTCTCTCTTGTATTGGATTTCATGTTTAATTATAATACAAGTTGGATTTGTATTTTTATTATGTTTAATTAAAGTTTTTGCCTAGAGTTATGGTTGAACTTGCTATATTTTGTTTGTGATGTTTACTTGGCTACTTGGTGATATTATTTTGAGCAAGTTATTTATCACTTTTGGTTATTTAATCATGATTAACTGACCATTAATTATGATAATCTTAAGGTGTTAAGTTTGCAATGAAAATTAGAATTTAACATTAGTTCAAAGAAGTGATAAGCCTAGACGAGAGTAGAGGTGCACCTATGTGGCTTTAGTGACTTGTTTCATGTAATTTCATAGATGAAATGAACTTGTAATTAATATCATAACTACGATAGTAGGTATAGTTTAGTTACAAGCATAGTTGATTCACTACGAGAGTAGGTTTCACATAAATTAGGAAATTACGCCATAACTAGCCAAAATAATAGCATTCACTTAATCGGTAATCTCATTTGCAAGAGTAGTAAGGAATTCCATACCTCTTGGAGCTTTCTAGTGTTAATTTTATTGTTGTTATTTCATGTTTATAGTCTAAATAATAAAGGAGTTCGAAAAACACCGGTAATTGCAATCTTCCCTGTGGGATCGACCCTTAATACCCTATACTCGCTCACAATTCGTATATTTGCAATAAATTGTGTGTGGGGTATTTAGAAATTATAAATATAAAACTTGATTGTGGATGAGTTAAATATTATATGTATACCCTGCGCACGTCAAGTTTTTGGTGCCGTTGCCGGGGAAGATTTTCAATATCGGTGCTAAGAGCAATTTTATTAATTTAGACAATTTTACTTGTTTTTGTTGTTATTGTTGTGTCTAGTGTCTTAAGTATTATTTTTATTGTCTTTGTGAGTCTTTGTTTATGTTTTTTTGTTTGTTTAGAGCCACCTATTCTTCTTGACTAAACGTGTTTTTGAGTTAATTTGAAGACATGTTTAGGGGACCAAGGAAAGTAGAATATGTGGGAGAGCAATGCATGAGAAGTGGAAGATTAGCAATAGATGGTTACTACGCTAAAAGCTCCTTGAATAAAGGTAACCAAGAAATTACCAAAGGTATGTCATTTGAAGATAGTTTAAAATGCTTAAAGACTAAACTTGATATTATAATGTTGCAAGTTCAAATGGACAACTTTATGCATGAGATTGAGCAAAAGAGGAATGTTAATGCTTTTAATTCTAATCAAATGATTTATGACTTGTGTGGAGGTTATCATGTTACTCATACATGTAGGCAAGCACAAAATGTAGGGTATTATGATGAATTTGGGCATTGCAATTCTTATCTTGATCAATATGGTCCTAATTGGGGCAATTCTTGTGCTTATGATTAGGATAATCAATGTGCTAATAGTGCTTCTTCTTGTTTATATGATTACCAATCCGAATGTGTCCACTATGAATCAAAACCATCTTAGAAATTGGCAATAGAGAAGTTAGCTAATGCACCTCTATCTTGGGAATTAGAAAGTGAACCATTAACTAATGATTCTAATGCATCTTGGGAGCTAGCTGTAGAAACTCTTCTAATCAATTTGATTTAGCCATAGAAAAGCTAGCAAATGCAACCTCCAACCATTTTGATGAGGTTGAGGAAATGTTTGATGAATTAACTTCTCACTTTGGTAGAATACAAGACCAATTATATGCGTTGTGTGAAATTATTTCCTCTAATAATTTGCAAAATAATCCTAGCATGAAGGGTGGGAATGTCGTATGTGAAAATGGATTGCATTTTGACGAAAATGATGAATTTCAATTGTGTTCCAATGAGCAAATGTCCATTTCACACGATAATATCTTGGAACTAACCTTGAACCTTAAGAGGTGAGTTTTAATGACTCATTTTTCACCCCTCTTGAGGAGTGTATTGAAGGTATAGGTTCTAAGGGTATTGCTGCCCAAGATACTCTCATGGCATTCCTTTTGGTGAGTTCTCAAGTGGTGCATATTCAAGGTAATATCTATGAAACACTTGGAATAGGTAAGTCACTTCCATTTCTCATATCATTAGAACATGTGACTTTTGTTATAAAGTCACCTTTTAATGATCCACCGCGACCTAAAATGGTGGATTATTTTTTAACCAAGCCTCCTTGAAAAATGCGGTTCAATAGTCGAGCCAACAACTATAAACAAAAGCGCTTGTTGGGAGGCAACCCAATGTTTTAGTACTTTACATTATTTTGGTGTGTTTTTATGTTTAAATTATATGTTTGAGTTATTTTGTTATTTTTCATTTATAGATATTGGAAATGAAAGCAAAAGTGATCAAATGAGGTGAAAAATGCGAAATTTGATCAAGAAACTCAACCCCTCGATTTGAGTAATTGTTGTTTTTGATTCGTTAGAAGGGGTTAATGTGACGGCCCCACCTCCCCCTAAGGCGAACCAGAGGGTTCGGCGGGCCGCCTGCCCAACTCTCGCCGGGACTCAGTCGATCACTACAATCCTCAAATGAATTACAATATAAATCTCAAATATACATCACATGGTCCACAAACATACATCCAAGTCTCCAATAATTACATGTCACAAATGCAGCGGAAACTGATTCCAATCGTGGAATGTATACTTACATCCATATCAATTTCAAATATTTATACAAGACCAACTCGTACATAAAATAGATCCAAACTTAAACTGTACACGATATATGCCATCCAGTCACGTGAATAAGCACAACAAGCCCTTCCTTCGCCTTGAGCCCTGTGGGGGGGGAAATAAAACATTTTTGGGGTGAGCTAAAAGCCCAGTGAGTAACCAGTAAAATCAGTAATCAAATAGTTTTCACAAAAATTCATTTCATTGATGTCATGGTTCAGAAATCAGATGTACGTATTTTTGCTCTCGTGAGCCAGTGAAATCATTGTAATGTTTTAGAAGTTCAATAAGTAACCGGGGGTAAAAATGTAATTTTGTTACAGGTCAACATTTGCACAGTGAGAGTAAAACAAAAGCAGAAAATGACACCACATGGTAATTCCACAAAGCTCAATGAGCTAAAATCTCAATAAGGTTCCGAACATGAAATTTCATAACAAAGCCAACACATTAACCATCAATAATCAATAATTCAAGAAACATTTACAATGGAAAGCGATAGTAACATATTCATTAAAAGGATACCGCTCACATGGAGCTATTCATTTGTTCGTTCCCCTGACATTTCCCCTTATTCCTCCAATTATTTGAAAATTTCATTTTTATAAATAAACCCTCGTTCATCTTTTTATTCGTTCATCCCCTTTTCCGGACGTTGACCGGACTCCACCCATCCGACGTTGGCCGGACTCCACCCATCCGGACGTAGCCGGACTACAAGGTAATACTCGAGTATACCAAATTCACCCAGGGTCACCATATCGCCCGACCGAGTCCGCTTCTGGCTCGAGTTGATCGGTAACGAAGGGCAGTGGCCAGTTCAGCCAAAAGGCTTACATCATGCGCAACTAGCATTTAATCATTAATCATTGAAAATTCAGATTTATTTAGGTCGAGTACGATAAAGTACACACTCGCCTAGAAAACTCGTTTTAACAATCATCGAAAGTACTTAACACATTTTCAATTAATAATGACAAGCCAATAAGTCAAGAATTACAGCAACCAAGGGACACTCATATGCAAGTACGCATGATATGCAAGAAAACAGTTCAAAAGTAACTTTTGGAAACAGTTTAAAAGTAAATAATGTAGGAAACAGTTCATAAAGAACTTCAGAAATAGTTTGAGGTCACTCACCTCAATGGCTCAGAAATCATCCATCATGTATCATTGCCTTGCTCAAACCCAAGTCTTAGATCACAAACTCAATGCAAACAAATCCTTTAAAAGTTCGGACAGCACTTCCCCTACATTTGCTAACTTTTCCAGCCATCATGGCTTCATTATTTCCTCAGCCAGTCCCAAAGGTACACACACAACAACAAGTTCATCCATAGCCATTCAGCAAGCTCCAAGTAATACTAGTGCAAGTCAAGCTAGGGGGAAAAAAATCCGGAAATGAAACTTAAGCTCAAAACCAGAAAAACAGTTTTGACGTCATGTTGCGGTAATGGTACCAAAGGCGTTATGATTGTCGGAAGAAGGTGCAAGACCCACCGTTTCAAAGATAAGAGATAGGTCTACAACAATGTAGAAGGCACTCAGTCCAAATCCTAGCACAACTAGGTCAAATGTGCCAAATACTCAACCGGAAACACCAAAAATAGGTTTACAAATCACATAATGCTGTAATTACTATAACTCAGTCTATACAGGTCCAAATGCCGAAATTCCAAAGGCATATGGTAGCTAAGACATCCAGCTACATTTCATCAGAAGACACCAACATCTAAATCCAAAGCAATTCCAGTCAAAATGGCCAATTACAAGTGCAGTTTTCGCATTCTGATCAACCCAGAACAGCAACAGTAAAATCGGCATATCTCACTCTACACTAATCCAAATGACCTGAAATTTTACAGGAACTTCAAACTCATCAATACCTACAACTTTCATGTTTTGAGTAAAGTCCAATTCGGCCTCTAACATGGTGCAATAAATTCGGGCAGAATGAAGAACTACAAAACCTAATTTTCTGAAATTTCTTCCAAAACAGAAATTGATTGCACTTAATCACTTTTCCCACCTCCTAGAGTCATTAAACATCATTTCCAATCATCATACATGACCACCCAATCATATCCCTATGAAAATAGAAAAATCCCCAAAAATAATAAAACTTCACCAATTCAACCAAACTCAAGAAATAATCCATGAAATTGCATCTTATAACACCACTAATCATGAATTGAACATCATTAGAGGAAGGAGAGGTGTTCATCCACCACTTACCTTAGCAAAACAAGAGGGAGAGCTACTTGTCACCTTAAGCTTCCAAACAACTTCACCAAACAACTCACTATCACTAAAAGAAGAGGTTTTATGGAGTAGAAACTAGATCAAGCAAGTGTTTTGGAGGATTTGAGCTAGATAATTGCCAAACTTTGAAGAGGTTTTTTCTTCCTTCTTTGCTAGAGAGAGAATCAGCCAAGAGGTTGAAGACAAGAATGAATTTTGTGTGATTTTTAAGATATTTAAGCAATTGGTCAAAAAGTCAAGAAAATGAATAGTAAGTCATAAGCTATTTCCAATACAATGGTGACACTTGTCACCTCCATAAATGCAATCTTATCTTTTCTTTTTCCTCTCACATCAATCAATTCACATCCTCTACTTATCCCTTAACACCCGATAAATTTTACACAGTATCCGGAATTTAACCTAATTGGCCGAATTTTTCCGAACTTTTCGCACTTGTGGGTCCCACGTCCGTTATATATTCTTAATTTTCTAAAAACTCTCCAATACTAGGAAAATCATTTTAAAACTATTTTTGCTCATAAACTTTATCTGGGGAATTTTTCTAATCAAGAAAATGTAGAAAAACGGGCGATTAAAAAAATAAACCCTAGAAAATTACAAAATTTCCGGGTTCTCAAACTCATTTTTTTTTCGGGGCGTCACAATCTCCCCTCCTTAAAAGAATGTCGTCCTCGACATTCCCTCTTTTACCAATCAAGTCAAGACATCCCGCACAAATCTCTCAAGAGTCAAATCAAACCCACAGTCCGGCATCCTAAACTTCAAGCCTAGGATACACTACAGAGATCTGAAGCCTAAGCTCTGATACCAACTGTGACGGCCCCACCTCCCCCTAAGGCGAACCAGAGGGTTCGGCGGGCCGCCTGCCCAGCTCTCGCCGGGACTCAGTCGATCACTACAATCCTCAAATGAATTACAATATAAATCTCAAATATACATCACATGGTCCACAAACATACATCCAAGTCTCCAATAATTACATGTCACAAATGCAGCGGAAACTGATTCCAATCGTGGAATGTATACTTACATCCATATCAATTTCAAATATTTATACAAGACCAACTCGTACATAAAATAGATCCAAACTTAAACTGTACACGATATAAGCCATCCAGTCACGTGGATAAGCACAACAAGCCCTTCCTTCGCCTTGAGCCCTGTGGGGGGGGGAAATAAAACATTTTTGGGGTGAGCTAAAAGCCCAGTGAGTAACCAGTAAAATCAGTAATCAAATAGTTTTCACAAAAATTCATTTCATTGATGTCATGGTTCAGAAATCAGATGTACGTATTTTTGCTCTCGTGAGCCAGTGAAATCATTGTAATGTTTTAGAAGTTCAATAAGTAACCGGGGGTAAAAATGTAATTTTGTTACAGGTCAACATTTGCACAGTGAGAGTAAAACAAAAGCAGAAAATGACACCACATGGTAATTCCACAAAGCTCAATGAGCTAAAATCTCAATAAGGTTCCGAACATGAAATTTCATAACAAAGCCAACACATTAACCATCAATAATCAATAATTCAAGAAACATTTACAATGGAAAGCGATAGTAACATATTCATTAAAAGGATACCGCTCACATGGAGCTATTCATTTGTTCGTTCCCCTGACATTTCCCCTTATTCCTCCAATTATTTGAAAATTTCATTTTTATAAATAAACCCTCGTTCATCTTTTTATTCGTTCATCCCCTTTTCCGGACGTTGACCGGACTCCACCCATCCGACGTTGGCCGGACTCCACCCATCCGGACGAGTATTACCTTGTAGTCCGGCTACGTCCGGATGGGTGGAGTCCGGCCAACGTCGGATGGGTGGAGTCCGGTCAACGTCCGGAAAAGGGGATGAACGAATAAAAAGATGAACGAGGGTTTATTTATAAAAATGAAATTTTCAAATAATTGGAGGAATAAGGGGAAATGTCAGGGGAACGAACAAATGAATAGCTCCATGTGAGCGGTATCATTTTAATGAATATGTTACTATCGCTTTCCATTGTAAATGTTTCTTGAATTATTGATTATTGATGGTTAATGTGTTGGCTTTGTTATGAAATTTCATGTTCGGAACCTTATTGAGATTTTAGCTCATTGAGCTTTGTGGAATTACCATGTGGTGTCATTTTCTGCTTTTGTTTTACTCTCACTGTGCAAATGTTGACCTGTAACAAAATTACATTTTTACCCCCGGTTACTTATTGAACTTCTAAAACATTACAATGATTTCACTGGCTCACGAGAGCAAAAATACGTACATCTGATTTCTGAACCATGACATCAATGAAATGAATTTTTGTGAAAACTATTTGATTACTGATTTTACTGGTTACTCACTGGGCTTTTAGCTCACCCGAAAAATGTTTTATTTCCCCCCCCACAGGGCTCAAGGCGAAAGAAGGGCTTGTTGTGCTTATTCACGTGACTGGATGGCTTATATCGTGTACAGTTTAAGTTTGGATCTATTTTATGTACGAGTTGGTCTTGTATAAATATTTGAAATTGATATGGATGTAAGTATACATTCCACGATTGGAATCAGTTTCCGCTGCATTTGTGACATGTAATTATTGGAGACTTGGATGTATGTTTGTGGACCATGTGATGTATATTTGAGATTTATATTGTAATTCATTTGAGGATTGTAGTGATCGACTGAGTCCCGGCGAGAGCTGGGCAGGCGGCCCGCCGAACCCTCTGGTTCGCCTTAGGGGGAGGTGGGGCCGTCACAGTTGGTATCAGAGCTTAGGCTTCAGATCTCTGTAGTGTATCCTAGGCTTGAAGTTTAGGATGCCGGACTGTGGGTTTGATTTGACTCTTGAGAGATTTGTGCGGGATGTCTTGACTTGATTGGTAAAAGAGGGAATGTCGAGGACGACATTCTTTTAAGGAGGGGAGATTGTGACGCCCCGAAAAAAAAATGAGTTTGAGAACCCGGAAATTTTGTAATTTTCTAGGGTTTATTTTTTTAATCGCCCGTTTTTCTACATTTTCTTGATTAGAAAAATTCCCCAGATAAAGTTTATGAGCAAAAATAGTTTTAAAATGATTTTCCTAGTATTGGAGAGTTTTTAGAAAATTAAGAATATATAACGGACGTGGGACCCACAAGTGCGAAAAGTTCGGAAAAATTCGGCCAATTAGGTTAAATTCCGGATACTGTGTAAAATTTATCGGGTGTTAAGGGATAAGTAGAGGATGTGAATTGATTGATGTGAGAGGAAAAAGAAAAGATAAGATTGCATTTATGGAGGTGACAAGTGTCACCATTGTATTGGAAATAGCTTATGACTTACTATTCATTTTCTTGACTTTTTGACCAATTGCTTAAATATCTTAAAAATCACACAAAATTCATTCTTGTCTTCAACCTCTTGGCTGATTCTCTCTCTAGCAAAGAAGGAAGAAAAAACCTCTTCAAAGTTTGGCAATTATCTAGCTCAAATCCTCCAAAACACTTGCTTGATCTAGTTTCTACTCCATAAAACCTCTTCTTTTAGTGATAGTGAGTTGTTTGGTGAAGTTGTTTGGAAGCTTAAGGTGACAAGTAACTCTCCCTCTTGTTTTGCTAAGGTAAGTGGTGGATGAACACCTCTCCTTCCTCTAATGATGTTCAATTCATGATTAGTGGTGTTATAAGATGCAATTTCATGGATTATTTCTTGAGTTTGGTTGAATTGGTGAAGTTTTATTATTTTTGGGGATTTTTCTATTTTCATAGGGATATGATTGGGTGGTCATGTATGATGATTGGAAATGATGTTTAATGACTCTAGGAGGTGGGAAAAGTGATTAAGTGCAATCAATTTCTGTTTTGGAAGAAATTTCAGAAAATTAGGTTTTGTAGTTCTTCATTCTGCCCGAATTTATTGCACCATGTTAGAGGCCGAATTGGACTTTACTCAAAACATGAAAGTTGTAGGTATTGATGAGTTTGAAGTTCCTGTAAAATTTCAGGTCATTTGGATTGGTGTAGAGTGAGATATGCCGATTTTACTGTTGCTGTTCTGGGTTGATCAGAATGCGAAAACTGCACTTGTAATTGGCCATTTTGACTGGAATTGCTTTGGATTTAGATGTTGGTGTCTTCTGATGAAATGTAGCTGGATGTCTTAGCTACCATATGCCTTTGGAATTTCGGCATTTGGACCTGTATAGACTGAGTTATAGTAATTACAGCATTATGTGATTTGTAAACCTATTTTTGGTGTTTCCGGTTGAGTATTTGGCACATTTGACCTAGTTGTGCTAGGATTTGGACTGAGTGGCCTTCTACATTGTTGTAGACCTATCTCTTATCTTCGAAACGGTGGGTCTTGCACCTTCTTCCGACAATCATAACGCCTTTGGTACCATTACCGCAACATGACGTCAAAACTGTTTTTCTGGTTTTGAGCTTAAGTTTCATTTCCGGATTTTTTTCCCCCTAGCTTGACTTGCACTAGTATTACTTGGAGCTTGCTGAATGGCTATGGATGAACTTGTTGTTGTGTGTGTACCTTTGGGACTGGCTGAGGAAATAATGAAGCCATGATGGCTGGAAAAGTTAGCAAATGTAGGGGAAGTGCTGTCCGAACTTTTAAAGGATTTGTTTGCATTGAGTTTGTGATCTAAGACTTGGGTTTGAGCAAGGCAATGATACATGATGGATGATTTCTGAGCCATTGAGGTGAGTGACCTCAAACTATTTCTGAAGTTCTTTATGAACTGTTTCCTACATTATTTACTTTTAAACTGTTTCCAAAAGTTACTTTTGAACTGTTTTCTTGCATATCATGCGTACTTGCATATGAGTGTCCCTTGGTTGCTGTAATTCTTGACTTATTGGCTTGTCATTATTAATTGAAAATGTGTTAAGTACTTTCGATGATTGTTAAAACGAGTTTTCTAGGCGAGTGTGTACTTTATCGTACTCGACCTAAATAAATATGAATTTTCAATGATTAATGATTAAATGCTAGTTGCGCATGATGTAAGCCTTTTGGCTGAACTGGCCACTGCCCTTCGTTACCGATCAACTCGAGCCAGAAGCGGACTCGGTCGGGCGATATGGTGACCCTGGGTGAATTTGGTATACTCGAGTATTACCTTGTAGTCCGGCTACGTCCGGATGGGTGGAGTCCGGCCAACGTCGGATGGGTGGAGTCCGGTCAACGTCCGGAAAAGGGGATGAACGAATAAAAAGATGAACGAGGGTTTATTTATAAAAATGAAATTTTCAAATAATTGGAGGAATAAGGGGAAATGTCAGGGGAACGAACAAATGAATAGCTCCATGTGAGCGGTATCCTTTTAATGAATATGTTACTATCGCTTTCCATTGTAAATGTTTCTTGAATTATTGATTATTGATGGTTAATGTGTTGGCTTTGTTATGAAATTTCATGTTCGGAACCTTATTGAGATTTTAGCTCATTGAGCTTTGTGGAATTACCATGTGGTGTCATTTTCTGCTTTTGTTTTACTCTCACTGTGCAAATGTTGACCTGTAACAAAATTACATTTTTACCCCCGGTTACTTATTGAACTTCTAAAACATTACAATGATTTCACTGGCTCACGAGAGCAAAAATACGTACATCTGATTTCTGAACCATGACATCAATGAAATGAATTTTTGTGAAAACTATTTGATTACTGATTTTACTGGTTACTCACTGGGCTTTTAGCTCACCCCAAAAATGTTTTATTCCCCCCCCCACAGGGCTCAAGGCGAAGGAAGGGCTTGTTGTGCTTATTCACGTGACTGGATGGCTTATATCGTGTACAGTTTAAGTTTGGATCTATTTTATGTACGAGTTGGTCTTGTATAAATATTTGAAATTGATATGGATGTAAGTATACATTCCACGATTGGAATCAGTTTCCGCTGCATTTGTGACATGTAATTATTGGAGACTTGGATGTATGTTTGTGGACCATGTGATGTATATTTGAGATTTATATTGTAATTCATTTGAGGATTGTAGTGATCGACTGAGTCCCGGCGAGAGCTGGGCAGGCGGCCCGCCGAACCCTCTGGTTCGCCTTAGGGGGAGGTGGGGCCGTCACAGTTAAAATGCACGTTTTTATCATTTTATATGCGCATGCATTGAGTATTTTAGCAAACAAATGATCTATGATGCATTTTGGGAAATTGGGGTACCATTTGTAATTTTTCAAAAGTTTGATTTCTATGAAAAATTGCAGAAGAAAACGCGTTTGGCTAAAAAATGCGCCTTGCTGTCGCATTTTGAACAAACCGCATTTTCAATTCTGCATCGACATCAAAGAAAACGCACCTTAAAAATGCGATAGGAAGTCGCGTTTTCTACCAAGTCGCGTCTTCTAACCTATTCAGAAACCAGACACGCGCCTTCAAATACGCAACTAGAAGTCGCGTTTTGCCACAGAGTCGTGTTTTTGATGCTGCAACTTTTGTGAAGAAATGTGACTTTACAACACGCAGCTTGATGGCGCGTTTTAATGAGTCATGTTTTCTGAGCACGTTTTTTTTTTAAGAAAAATGCAGGTTCCTTGATTTTCTTTTTCTTCTTTTCCTCATATATTTTCTTGTACCTTGAGCAGTTTATTGTATATTTTATATAGGTACATCACCAAAACAAAGGTTTGAAGTTACAGATCACCATTTTATTTATTAAACCTTTGTTATCACTTTTGTTTCTCATTTTCCATTTTTAGGTTTATATAACTAATGGTTATCCAATGGAACTCATGAAGCATTGAAGATACACGGACAACGGATCTTGAAGCTTCATATTCAATCGCAACAATAGGGGAGTATTAATTTCTTTATCTTGGTTTCCCTTTTTACATATTGAGGACAATGTGCATGTTAAGTGTGGGGGGAGAATTGAGATTATATACATTGTATGTGATTGATTTATTGGTTGCAAATATTGGACTTGTGTTAAAATTCTAAAATTTTTCTAAAATTTTTCTGAAATCTTGTCCAAAATTGCAAAATTGCCTCAAAAAGTTTCAAAATTTTTTATCTATTTTATCCAAAGAGGCAATAAGTTCCATACCATTAGTAGTTCAAATTCCTTCTACATTTGAGATAAATATATATGATTTGAAAATTTCTTTTCTAATTTAACTTGGAAATGATTATTATGTGAGTATAATTTTGCATTTGTAAGAAAGTATATCTTTTAAAGTGAAGAAAATTATGTCTATTTTTTTTTTGCATATTTAATGAAATTTCTTCTCTTTATTTGATTTTATAAGTTAAGTGATAAATATGGTCAATAAGTGTAATACTCTTCTTATGATTATTCTTTTGAGAAAATTATTATTATCTTTGCTGTTAAAAAAAAAGAAAAAAAAAGTGGAAAGAACAAAAAAAAGAAAAAAAGAAAAAAAAAGAAAATAAGATTTGTTCGACTTCAATGATTCTTGTACTTAGTAACCGGAAGTCTTCATCTATAAATGTCGACTTTCGTGTAAAACGGTATTGGAATTAAGAGTAAGCAAAGTAATTTGAATATGTGAAGTGTTGAGTAACCGGTGATTTTCATCTAAAAATGTCGATCCTCATGTCAAAAGACACTTTTACAATTTAAGTAATATTTTGCCACACTATATGAATAAATCCTCTTTAAATTAGAATAAGAAGATGATCATGAGTTTAGGAAGCATTTTTTCGACCATATGAGTTACTTACTTGTAAGATTGGGTAAGGATGAAAATTTGATTTGAATTTGTTATAATGACGGTATAATTGACTCTCCTTTAGTTGATATTATAAGTACTTGAGTTTAATTAAATGATTGCATAATGGTTGTTTACCTTGTTTTTGAGAAAATGAAGTGGAATGATGCACATATGTTTATTTTCAAAAATTGAATCATTGTTGGTTTGTATTTCTTATTGCTTGAGGACAAGCAATGGTTCAAACATAGGGGTATTTGATAAGAGTATATTTTACGTATTTTTAGTGTGCTTTATTGGTTAGTTTTGGTGTGTTTTATTTAGTTTTATAGATAATTAACTAAGATTCTAGTGAAAATATGCATTTTGTGGTTAAAGTGTGAAAATTGCATTTCTATGGATTTTTATGGTAAAAATTTCATATTTTACAAGTTTAATGATTCAATCATCAAATGGAAACCATTGAGAAGATATTTGGATGATTGATGATGATTTCGAGTGATGAAAATAAAATATGAAGTGTAAAAGGAGAAATGCAATTTGAGGACGAAAGAATCAAACAAAAATCAGCTTTAGCATCTGTTGGTATTTTCGCTATATCTTGGGTTACATACATTGGATTGAGATGATCTTTATACCATTTTGAAGCTAAGAGATGTATCTACATTTGGTATGAAGACATTAAAGTTCAATTCAGCCGTTTTCATAGTCCAAAAGTTGAAATACTGAAATTCAACTTAGCTGTCCAAAGTTGAAAACAGAGCTTTGACTAGTCTTTAGTATTTTGGTCATATCTCAGTCTAGAGAGCTCCAAATAGGATAATTTTTAAGGCATTGGAAGACTAACTCAAAGAGTTACAACTTCTATGTTTTACACAAGAGCTAGTTCAGCCTCCATCATCAAGCAAATAGCAGTTGAAGTAATGTCAAATGCACAGAAGTGAAAACGTGGCTCAGTGAAAACGTGGCATGAAGCAGCGTTTTCTCAAGTCGTGTATTCCTCAATTGCAGCTGCAACTTGTTCAGAAAATTGTATTTTATTCACACAAACTTTTTGGTCCATTTTTCCTGCAAGAATATCGATGGAAACAGCCCAAGACAGCTGCAAAAGAAGCTTTACAACTCATTCTAACTTGTTTATGGGCTCAAGACGTGATTTAACACCTTGTTTCTTGCAAGAAATTTCTCTATAAATAGCTGCCTTGGAGAACCTTTTTGATAACTTTGGAAGGGTAGAGAAACTCCACAAAAATGTAGTTTTCACTAGTTTTTCTTAGTTCATTAGCATAGAACAATTAGTGTAGTTTATTCATCTTATATTTGTAGTTAGATTTGGATGAAGATTGAGGAGCAAAAATGGAGAGGTTGATCTCATGTGACAAGGGTGATATCTCTTCTACTACTTTCTCTCTTGTATTGGATTTCATGTTTAATTATAATACAAGTTGGATTTGTGTTTTTATTATGTTTAGTTAAAGTTTATGCCTAGAGTTATGGTTGAACTTGCTATATTTTGTTTGTGATGTTTACTTGGCTACTTGGTGATATTATTTTGAACAAGTTATTTATCACTTTTGGTTATCTAATCATGATTAACTGGCCATTAATTATGATAATCTTAAGGTGTTAAATTTGCAATGAAAATTGGAATTTAACATTAGTTCAAAGAAGTGATAAGTTTAGGGAGTACACTTACGAGAGTAGAAGTGCACCTATGTGGCTTTAGTGAATTGTTTCATGTAACTTCATAGAAGAAATGAGCTTGTAATTAATATCATAACCACGAGAGTAGGTATGGTTTAGTTACAAGTATAGTTGATTCACTACGAGAGTAGGTTTCACATAAATTAGGAAATTACGCCATAACTAGCCAAGATATTAGCATTCACTTAATCGGTAATCTCATTTCCAAGAGTAGTAAGGAATTCCATACCTCTTGGAGCTTTCTAGTGTTAATTTTATTGCCTTTACTTCATGCTTATAGTCTAAATAATAAAGGAGTTCGAAAAACACCAGTAATTGCAATCTTCCCTATGGGATCGACCCTTAATACCCTATACTCGCTCACGATTCGTATACTTGCGATAAATCATGTGTGGGGTATTTAGGAATTATAAATGTAAAACTTGATTTTGGATGGGATAAATGTTATATGTATACCCCGCGCACGTCATTAAACACCAAACTTTATATTTATGATACACATCTAGATTCTGTGGCGGCCCCACTTCTCCCTAAGATGAACCAGAGGATTGGCGAGTTGCCTGCCTAACTCTCGCCAGGACTCACGCAAGAAAACCGACTAAACCCTTTTCTCGTATAACTTAAACCTAAACAGAACTCGTCACCCGAACAATCCGAACCTTTGAACGACCAAAATACTAGGAACACATTAACTTCAGAGATAATATTGCCATTGGACATCTGGGCGTTCACTCTTAAACACATCTCCAACCAATTCAACACATAATTACAAATATACATTACAAACCACAAAGTGAAATCAGAAAATACAAATTCGTTCATACAAGCCAAAGTTTAGGGTTTTCACTTTTCCAGTTTCAAGTGGCAACCCAAAACAAAAGATACAGTCCGATTCAAAACAACATTTACAAAAGCTAAAGGTAGACTTCAAGTCTCTCGGAGGCCAAAATCTGTTCAGGAAAACAAATAACGTGGGATGAGCTAAAGCTCAGTGGTGCCCCAAGCATGCAATCATATAAACAAGTAGCAAACAGTAATTTCAAACTAAATTCAACAAGTAGGAAAGTGAATAACAGCACAGTGTTGGATACAGGGCTCTCAGGAGCCATTTTCCACGCACTTGATCAAAATTAACCGTAGTTGACCCTCCATCAACTTTCACTATCTAAAGTCCATGTAGATTCTTTTTTTTTTATCTTAACACGCTCCAACCAACTTACTCCCTCCGGGCCCGTTCTTCTCACGAGAGAGTTTGGTAGTACTCGAGTATACCTTATATAGCCTAGTCGAGGGATTCACCCAACGACGTCACACAAGTGGTTACCAGATCAGGATAAGAGACCCTCCCACCCTAAGATGTGGTACATTCCCCTGCCTGGTGGATTAGTTGACGAGTCCACGCTCCAGTCAACAATTGCAAGATTTTGGTACTTGAGTTAGGATAAGAGGCCTTCCCACCCTCAGGTGTGGTACATTCCCCCACTCAGTACTTAACTAGTGCGAGCAAGATATTCGAGAAAACATTTCAAGCAAGTCACCACTCGAAAGGGCTAGCGCGATAAAGTACACACTGCCCACTTCGATGGATCAGGAAAACCACTTTCCAATTATCACATAACAAGTCAAGAAAGCACTTTAACAAGATAAACATAGAACAAGCACGGACACTCACTAAAAGTGAAGCTCAAAAGTCAAGTTGGGAATCGAAGTCCACATCCTCGTTAAACCCTAGAAAACCAAGTTTTAAAAAAACTATAAGTTTTACTATATAAACCCTTGGTTTATATATATAAAAGATGATCTGGTTTATAATTAGTTTATTTTCTCAGAATAAATCAATAATTCTCTTAGAATTAAAACTAATAAAAGTGATAAAATATTTCGTATGGTTTCCTTAAGAGTATTTCCTTTCTAGAGGTGCAAACTAGAACCAAATTAATACAAACAAATTTTCTTGCCGAACAAGTTTTCTAAGCCTTTCTTTTTAAAATTATTAAAATCTCATGTTTTTAACAATTTTCCTCAAAACAACTAGCCAGGGATAATTTTACGAAAAACTTAAAGTTTGGAAGTTAATATAATTATTTCCTAAAAGGAATAAAACTAGTTTATGCAAAGAAAAGAATTAACTAGTTAGCAAAGTTTTTTTTTTTTTTAAAGTCCCGACACTCAAATTTGAGCATTATCGTACTATGCATTTCTATAGCTTGATATTAAGACAAAATATATCAACAAATCTTGGTTTAGAAGTACTCAAATACAAACGACCAAAACGGACTTTACGATTCCCACTTCATTTGCACATTATATTCCAAGTTGCCACTATAGCAAAATCACAATTCAAATATCAATTTCACTAGGGCTTCGTCAATCATTAGCCTAGGTCTCAACAGGTTCAAATCCAATCAAAATTAAACAAAGGAAGTCCAAGATATCAAACGATTCCAAACCACACTTCATGGACCTTCCAAGTACATTTCGGCCAAACCACTTAAACAATTCCATCAAGAACTTAACTCTTGCAAAAATTACTCAAATGGCCAAGAGGTTCATCAATCATTAGCTCTTGACGACAAACAATCATTCCTTACAACAATCAACCAGAAATTTAACTCAAAACATAAAAGATAGGTCACGGCTAGCTTACACACAAATAACTCTAGAAATTCAGATTTTCTTTTCTTGTTTTGACAACCAAGAAAAATTCTAGCAGTGACAATTCAAGACATCCATCAAAGCTCCATCTTTTACTTGCTTGAAACACTAAACACATAGCTCATAATCTGTCCAACCAAAACCAAAAAAAATAACACACAATTCCAGAAAATAATCTCACCAAAAGCCTCAACTAATTCGGCCAGCCACCATAAACAATTCCAGCAATATAACAACTTAACTTATAGAACTTTGTCCATAATTCTCTTCAATTTTTACTTCAACTCACATGCAAAAGGTGATTAGCAAACTACAAGCTGATCTTTAAACATCCAGTATGAATTTTTAACAGCTTCTCAACCCCCTTCTCTCGGCCAAGCTGGAAAATTTTTAACAGCTTCCAAGTTCTTGAATTACAGATTTTCCTCTCTCTTTTTTTTTCCATGGCCCATTTCGGCTACATGCATGACCAAACCAAGCTAATATATAATATATATTACAGTTTATCATAGGAATTCAAGACCAAAAATCATGAAGACAGTTAAGAATCTGTCATTTTCTTTCTTGGTAAGCTGGAAAATTTTGCAGAAGAAAACTTCCCTTGGTTTCCATCCAAAATCCAATTTTTCTCCAGATTTTCTTCAACTAAACCTTCCAAACATCAAAGACCCACATATCACATGCAAAATCTACCATTAGTTTCCATTTTTTTCAACAACAACATGCAGCAACTCAGTCTGGAAGCTCTCGGCCACATTTTCAGTTTTCTTTTCTTTCACTTTTTTTTTTCCACGACTCAATTCAGCTACATGCATGATCAAAATAATCAGCTATCTATCAGTTTTGATCCAAACCAAGTGCGGACAACATCAAAAGTTACCATCCAACCAGAAATTCATTCGATCCTTCTCGGTTAGCTTGCATGCAAGCAGATTTTGTATTCCTTCAATTTTCTTGCGTAATCAAGGCTGATTAACCTCATGCAAAGCTTAATCATCCAGTTTTTGGTTAGCTAAATACACATTTAAACTCAGATTATCACAAATTGGCCAACTAAAACTGCAAATTTCCAGCTTACACACTCGGCAACTCCAATTCCTTCACCATCAGATTTCTTGAGACTTAATTTATCATCCAACTGCACCACCCTCACATGCATGCCCCTAAATAACTTCATCAACCTATAGACAACTAGTCTAAGTCTAGAAATTACCTCAGCTTGGAACTCAACACACGCGACCAGCAGCGGAAATATTTCTCTCCTCTCGGCAGTCCAGAAATGCAGCCCGCTAGCTCTCCCTTTCCCTTACTCAAGCTTGCGACTAGAATGGAGGAAGTTTGGCTCTCGGTCTCTTCACCAGCTCACGGATGGAAGGAATGAGAACAACAAGTCTCTCTTTTCTCTCCCTAGCTTACGGACAGAAAGGAAAAGAATGAAAAGCTCGGCTCTCTCTGTTTCTCACTTCACTCTCGACTTGTGGCAGAAAAAGGAAATGGAAGGCTGATGTTGTGGTGGATTGGAAATGATATAGGAGAGTGTGGTAGTGGAGTGTGAGTTGACATTATGAATGGTGGAGTAGGAAAATGGAACCGGCAGGCTGGACATGTTTGGATTTAAAGCTTGTTCTAGGAGGTTCCATGGCTGCATGGTTAATTTGAAATGGAGAAAGGCTAATCTGGTCTTTTAACAACTTGTTTGACCTTCCACTTAAGTTCTCATTCGTAAACTAATTCCAAAATTTTACCCCAAATGAAATTCGATAGCCTACGAGTGTACTAATCTCGCGGAAAAAATTCAATTATCGAGATTTAACGTCCTAAGTGCAGTTATAAGGGATTTGACCCAAATCGTTTTCGTCTTAATTCTAGGTTCCCGTTAACACTTAACGTTATTAACACTTAAAATTAGCTATCGGAGTTCAAAGAATTAATATTAAAGCAATAAAACACTCTACGTCAAGAAATATTAACCTAACCTAGCAAAATTCAAATAGTTTAGTATTTTGCACAATTAAATGATTTGTATCTTTAAAACTATTTTTACATACTTATTTAAGAACCAACAATAATAAAAGTTAGTAAGAATCTAAAATGCAAATACAACATGTATATATATATTATAATTTTTTTTTAAGGATCTCACAGATTCACAAGCAGATATACTAACGGTGTATGAAAAGATTTTTAAAAAAAATCCCACTATTCCAAGACAAAGAATGGCCTTTTATGTTATAATTTTTATTTTTTTTGGTTTAATAAATGTCATGTGAATATGATGAAATTGACCGAGTGATCTATCAATTCTATTTTCGAAATTTATTACTGGATTATTGAATGGTTTGATTTAGATTGAAAATTAGGTTCAGAGATGTAATAGTTTTAATTTTTAAATGTCAGGGATGAATTTGCTTTATTTTAAAAGTGAGGGATGAAAAAAATATTTTTGCGAAATGTGACGGATGAAACAGGTCATTTTCCCAAAAATTAATGGTGACACTTCAACTCAAATTGTGACACCCCTACCTCTCCCTAAGGTGAACCAAAGGGTATCCACGGGACGCCTGCCCAACTCTCGCCAAGACTCACTACAATCCACAATTCAAAAGTTCGGAATATTTCAAATAACTTCAATACATAATTAAAGTACTCCAAAATATCTCACACTTACAATTAATCAGCTCTCAAGCTTAATACAACCCAAAAGAATATTTACTACAGCTATCTGCTGAAATACAACTTAAAGTTTCCAAAAAAAACAATCTAGCACTATTCATGAGCGCTCTTGGTCTCGAACCCTGTTAAGGAAAACAAAAACGTGGAATGAGCTACACAACTCAGTGAGGTTCCAAGACACTCTAGCAGTTCTAATAAATCAAGTAATTGGGCACTGCATGTATGGTTCAGGATTGCACGTTGACATATGAACATTAGACAATTATCATTCCACAAGTAATTTGAGCATATCACAGGTATAGCACATTTGCATGAAACAGTTATCATTATGTAAGATAAACACACATTAAAGAATACGGTGTTCCATTGGAACTATATCGGTCAACTGCACCTTAGAACTTTCGGATCACCTCGGTTTGTCTGGCCATCACCTTATCCCTCCAGTGGTAATACTCGAATATACCGAAACGATGGCGCAGGGTTCCAACCTACCCGACCGAGCCCAGTCCTGGCTTGAGTAGGTCAGTAACCAAGGGCAGGGCTCAAATTCAGCTTAGAGCTTACAATATGCACAAGTAATCAAATAACTTGGTGAACGGTAAAAATTTATTCTTTTGGTAGATCAAGTGAAATAAAGTACACATTCGCCTTAAAATGGTGGACAATTTCATATGAGCAATTACTAGCAACAATTAACACATAAACGCGTAAGCAATATCTGATAATTTCATGTGAACATGTAATTTACAGTAATCAAGTAATTAAGTACCAGGTAATCAAGTAGATAGGAAAATAATAAGTAATAACGGTAAACGGTTAACGATTAACGGTTGACGGTTAACGGTAGTAATCACGGTTAATTGGTAGACATTAATCATTTTAATAGGCCGCCATTGGCCGTTTTTCACTTTTACTACTTAAGAGTCGAGGAGGTTCATTCCAATCGACTTATGCAGCCATAGTATAATTAATCATTTAAATACTTCACGAAAATATACAATTCAAGTATTTCATGTCGAGTAATTGAAGTATATGCACTTCAACTATTTCATGTCGAGTAATTCAAGTAGTCACGTAAATATGCTTTTCAAGCATTTCATGTCGAGTAATTCAAGTATACCTTACTTAAATATGCATGAGTGTGGTAAATACTTAACATGTAGCACTTAACACTTGACGATCATGGAATAAGCATATCATAGATTTATTCAAATTACGGACTCCTATATGGAACACTCACCTATTGCAACAAAAGAGTAAGTGCGTAAACAAGCATTTAGGTGTTCCCCTCGAGATCCTTTTGAAGGTCTCCTTAAGCACCTGAGCAAACAATAGTTGTCTATTACACACTATTGCTTAAAATTCCTTACTTATCGAGAAGATTGTACTAGTGTTCATTCTAAGGAGAATTCATGAATTGAGCCTTAATTATTCATAATCGATACTCGGAAGTGGTTGTTAAAAAATGGAAGAAAAGGTTGAGTTTCATCCTTAAAATCATTGCATGGAAGCAAGTAGGTATGAAATCATGTAAATAAATTTTCAGAAGAACAATCGAAGTCGGACGTGGAAGTGCCACGTCACAATCCGGTCAGAAACAGGCCGGATACTCGGCCGGATTACAGGCCGATTGGAGGTAGTGACCAAGGCCATTTTTTTCAAATCTCAACACAAATCCGACCGACTATCCAGCCAAGAATAGGCTGGATTCTGGTGAACAGTTTCTCGCACGGATTTCTTTCAAAATGGCCAAAATTTTTTATTTTTGTGGTATTCTTTGAAAACTCATAACTCACTCTCTGAAAGTCCAAAATTAGAAAACTTGGTACCATTGGAAACTTCTTTCAAGGTACTAAAAATTCGTAGAAGACACTTTTCAATGAATCCAAGTGGAAGACATTCAAAAATTGGCTCAAAATTAATGACTTGAGTTATCAAGACAGATTTTGGTTGGTTTTCGGCAAAGTTTGGAAATTCGGCAAAAATTCACACATTGTAAACTAGCCTCTGAAATTTGGAACTTATTAGAGTTGGAATCCAAGTTTAAAACACAAAAAGTAGAATAAGAATCGGAGTTTTGAGTACCAAGATATAGTAGCTCAAAGTTGGTAAAAATGTGAAACTGTTAAGAAATTTCCAGGTTTAATTCACAAACTTTGGGACTTTGATTGAACATCTAAACAGACTCAGAATGGCACCTAATTTGGTATGATCACACTACCATATAAGGGCCATTCCTCTGCCAATTTTCATAGAAAAATACGTACGTAAAGTTGGTTAACCAATCACTAAAATTTCAAGGATTCCAAGGCAAATCTGCCTTGTACTTTAATTTTCCTTTTCTAAAACATTTGGCCAATGAAAACATCTCAAATATGAATCATTTATGTAGACAAAGTCTAAGAAACATCCAAAATACATTTGGTAAGTGATTAACACCAAGAATTTGAAAACAACAAGTCCCAATCAATATTTAGGCATTTACTAGTCAAAAAGAGGGTTTTTACTCACTGCATCAGTTTCGAAATATGGGCACAACTCACTCAATTCAACTTGGAATTGAGCATGATTGGTGATTTTGAAAACTAAATTCATAAAGCTACAATTTCTCAGAAGAAATCATTTTCAAAACCTATCCACAACTAGCTCATATTTGAACATCAATTTGCTGCTCAAAACAGAGCTTCCAGTGAACTAGCGAAACAGGACAGTCATGTTCAAATGAGTGGTACGGTTCACTCGGGTGGAATCAAACATGCATTTTATATCGTTGGAAATCTGGGAATGTCTAGTTTCTAGTGCCACAAACAGCACTCGATTTCGATATTGGAACAAAAAGTTATGGCCGAAACAAAAACAATGCCCGGGTAATCCGAGAACAATTTCCAGTTTTGAAGAGCTTTCGAAAATTCATCTTTGGCCAACCAAATCACGTAATTTTTGGTGGAAACTTTCTACACAACCCATACAACATATATACATCATAAACAAGTCAATTGAACCACTAAAAAGTGCTCAAAAGCACACGAAAATGATAGGGGCAGTTTCGGAATATTTTTGGTCATCACCTCCTAGTTTCCTTCCACCAATACAACTTATTTCCACTAATTTAAGCACTAAACCAACATTAATAACATCAAAACTCATGAAATCAGTCCTCAAGTCATTGTGGGAGTTCATAGAGCCCACACACCAAAATCCAACATAAATAAAGCTACTCACATGGAAATACAAGCTTATAAGTGCAATACTACTTCTATAAACCAAGAATTTCAAGGTTGATCATCTATTACCTCTCTTGATGAACTAAGCGGAAATTTTTGGTCCTCCTTAGCCAAAGTAAAACCGTGAGAGCAGCCTCCTTTCTTAGCTTGATGTGGTCTCCAAGTGGTTAGCTAAGTGTGGTTAAAATTTGAGGTGAAATGGTGAAGGATTGATGAAGATTTGGAGAAGAAATTTGATGAGCAAGTTTGGTTCTTTTCCCTTGTTGTTGCACGTTGAAATGGAAGCAAAAGAGGTGCCAATTGAGGTAAGTTTGTGGAGGGTTTTAATCTAGTGTGATGCTCCCATGAGAAACTAAAATGTGTGGCTCTCATTGATTCAAAGGTCAACTCTTTTCCCCGTGTGCACGCGCGCGTTTCGTGCTCGATTTCTCTCGGATTTGTTTTACTAGTGCACTAAACCTCCAATGCATTTGTATTCATACTATTATTATTCACTCTTAATAGTCTAGAATAAATTCCTTAATTCTCTAATTAACCGCTCCGACTCGATATACGCGAATTTTCGATTTATACGCGTTACGGTGAAACCTCTAAGAAATTCTTATAACGATAGTACTACTAACTAATACTTGAGTACTTAAACATAAAAATACCTATTTTTAAGACTGATGTATAAGTTTCCAATTTTCCAAACTCACTGTATCCCCAAATCGATCACTGTCTCGAAAACGCGTATTCACTATTCTCACTAAACGAGCTTTCAAAAATTAATTTTCATAACAAGTCATTTTAAAATTACATGTAAGTCATAGTTCCATGTAATTGGGTCTAAAAAGGTTAGAAAATAATATTCGGGGCAAACAGGCAATTAAATATTTAAATGAACTCGTAACAGGAGTTTAAAATAAATAAATTTTGCGAGTCCTCACGACTTTTCTTAATTTATTATTGATCGTTCTTACTTTTCCAAAATTAATACACCCTTAATTCAAATATAGTCTCAAAAAATGTGTACTTGTTGTTCCGAACTAAACGAGTTTTCGAAAAGTAACTTTTCTAACAAAATGTTTTAAAAACATAAGAGAGCCGTTTTCCATATAAATGAATTTTAAATAGTCGAATTAAATAATTAATTAAGCTTGTAAAATAAGAAAATTTTCAGGTCCTCACAGAAATCATGAGGGGATCATATATAGGTTTTTAAATTATAGTGGGGTTATGTGATAATGTACCAAACCGTACGACGATAAAAGGTAATTTGCCCAATATGTTTCAATTTGTTAAATTACTTTCTTACGCGACCTATATATAAATATATATATATAATAAAGAATGTGACAATGCTAATGATAACGGCCTAAACATACTACACCCTCCGTCTCATAAAAGTAGGTCTATTTCTTTTTTCACTTAGATTAAGAAATTTAAATAAAGTAGTTAAAACAATTATTTTTGTTCTTACTTTTCTCAAATACCCCTTATTATCATTTTACCCCTTAATGTTCAGTACACTACAACAAAATTGACCTTTCCTGACATGTCTATAAGGACACTTGCTGGTTTATGTCATTATAGCACCCTATTATGACACTTATTAGTAATTCAATAATATATACTCTAATTTTTTTTATTTTATCAGATATAAAAGTAATAATGTACCTTTAGATTGCCTAACATGACACTTGAAAAAATGTGAGATGTACAAAAAAAAAAAGACACAAAACGTCATCGTTTGATTTTGGCGGAAGATTCATTTGCTCTAAAACACTCAAAATTTTCATTCTACCGGCCAAAACACTTGGTCAAAGCACTTGCTCAAAATTTTCATTTTCCAGCTCCACCATTTCCAGCCCCCCCTCCCCCTCTCTCTGTGGAGGTGTTGGGTGTACTACTCAGGCCAAGAATAGGCATTCAAATGGACAAGGTCGCTGGCCTGTTAAATCTGCTAGCTTCATTTTGGATTTGCTCAAGAATGTTGAAAGCAATGCAGAGGTTTGTCTATGTAGGTGAAAGGCTTGGATCTGGATTCACTTTTCATTTCTCACATTCAAGTGAATCAAGCACATAAACAAAGACGCCGCTACAAGATGAGATTCGTCTCACTACTTTTTTGTTAAACAGGGTTCTGTGTTGGCAAGAACTCTTTGGGGTTTTTAGGAATCTCTCTGCTGATCCCTCAGAGGATTTTTCTCCCCAACCCTTATGTTCGAAGCCCCTCATGCCTCTTGTGACAGCCCCACCTCCCCCTAAGGCGAACCAAAGGGTTCGGCGGACCGCCTGCCCAACTCTCGCCGGGACTCAGTTGTTCACTCAAGCAAATCAGAAATAAAACCACCAGAAAGAGCAAAACAAGGATCCAAAACTTAAAACAAAATTATATACATTGTTATTTCAGAAGGAAGTACAACCGTCGAAGATACAAAGGTTCTCAATTCTCCATACAACCAGCCCACCAAACGTTGGGGCAAGAACCATTACAAAAGAATCAAAAGTACTAGACCGGCTAGTCTATACGGAGCTCTCATCCTTGCACGCCTTCCCCTGCTAAGGAAAACAAAACTAAAGGAATGAGTTGGAAAGCTCAGTGAGGCTCCGAACACATAAGCAAACAATAAACTCAATGCATTAACCATATACAACAAATAATTCAAGTAAAATTTACAATATAAAGCGGTAATACATTCAATAGAATGATACGAGCTCACGAGGAGCCATTCATTCATTCATTCATTCTCCTTTCATTCCCTTATTTCTCCAATCATTTGAAAATACATTTTTGTAAGTAAAACCCTCGTTCATTCATTCATTCATTCATTTCGTTCACCCCCTTCCCGGACATTGGCCAGGCTCCACCAGACTTCAAGGTAATACTCGAGTATACCAAACGTTCACCCAGGTCACCATATCGCCCGACCGAGTCCGCTTCTGGCTCGAGTCGATCGGTAACAAGGGGCAGTGGCCAGTTCAGCCAAAAGGCTTACATTCATGCACAAGTAACATTTCAATCGTTCAATCATTGAAAATTTCACAATCATTTAGGCTGAGTGCGATAAAGTACACACTCGCCTAGAAAACTCGTTTTGGCCAATCATTGAAAGCACTTAACACATTATCAATCAATAATAACAAGCCAATAAGTCAAGCAAATATCTCAAACAAGGAACACTCACCTATTTACGCAAAACAACGTGCAAATATCCTTCCGGATATTACCTCAGTCACCGAGAAAACCTAAGAGTAAATGAGAAAGAATATTACAGTCTATCTAGCACAGACAAGTAAGTGAAATCAAAGAAGAACCGGCAAATGATAAGTAAAATGTATAAAGACGCCTTTATAGTGAAAAGGGGATATTTGGATCGGAGGACAAAAAAAAATAACTAGGGTTTCATAAACCAAACACAAAACTAACTCAAGCGGGTTATAAAATGTCCGGCGGAAAACACTTGGACCAAGGACAACTCGGACTCCAACAAGATAGGCTAAAAATATTATTTTCGGAATCGTTTAGATAGTTCAAAATCAACTCATACCCAAGCAGCTAGTATAGACGAAATGTCATGATAAAATCATGTGAAAAGGAGGACAATACTACCTTACGTTCACACTTAAAACCTCACTTAAAAGTGGTTCACTTGTGGCCGAGAAAACCCTAAATCATACCTCTATATTTTGGGAAGGAGTAAGTAGCATTTGAAGTGTTAAACTAAAGAGGTATCATGTTTTAAAATGGAAAGCCGGTCATGGGATTGGTGTGTAACTTATACCACTTCGAAGCTAAGATGAAATCCTACAACTTTCAAGAAGGTCACTTAGCCAAATTTCCAGTGTAACCTGGTCAAATTCCCAATTTACAGAGCCACTTCCAACTATACGGCTAATTAACCGCACTGCACTAGAATGGTCATATCTCAAGCTACCAAGGTCCGTTTAAGGTGTTCTTTGAGGCGTTTAAAATCTAAGACAGAGTACTAAAACTTTCATGTTTTGGAAAATGACTAAATCAGTACGGATCCTAGTGAATAAACATGATAAACTGGATGAACGGACTAAAACGGAACACTGGAAACATCCTAAAACAGTGAGGGTATTTTGGTCTTTTCATAGGATACGTTGCTCCGATTGAGCTGAAATTTTGTAGGCACTCATAAAATATCATTATCTACAACTTTCATGTTTTATTCTAAGCCTAATTTGGCCTCTAACATGGTGCAATAAAACCGGACAGAATAGAGCTGAAATTTTCCAGAAACCTGGAATTTTGGGATTCAATGCAACCTTTCTTGATTTCTTGCTTCAATCATCACCACAACCACTTATATAAGCTTAAATACAACATACATCATCCATAAAGCAAGGATAAACAGCAAATACCTCAAACCCTAACTCACATAAATCACCTTTAAATCATCATAGCAACTTGTATCACCACTAATCCAACCAAAACAAGTATTATATAATAACTTAAACCAAAATAAAAGAACCAAAGCCATGGTTTAGCCTTGTACCTCAACAAATGAAGCTTGTAAGAGTGATACTTCACCTCCTCTTGGAATTCTTGGTTCCCCTAGCTTCTCAAGCTCACAACTCACTCTTTAATCGGTTTAGAATTTTAGTTGCTCACTAAATCAAACAAAACCCAAGATGGAATTAGAGCTTTCTTTCTCTTGTTTTCTCTCTCACTCTCACGGCTGGAGGGCTGGAAATGGGGGCTCAATTGAAGCTTCAAGAAGGTTAAAATGATAGGAACTAAGTTGGGTCAAAGTGGACAAATGTCACCCTTGGATTGGAAGTCAATTTTTTTCTTTTCTCTCTTGTTTTCTTGGTCAACTATTGTGGCTGATGTATGAGATATTTTGAGGGTTAATTAGCTGAAATAAAATGTGAAGATTAAAGTAATAAAGTATGGGTCAAGTGGTGTGTCTACCCGGTAACAAACGGTACCAGTCGGTTTGAGCCGATTTTTCTTAAATCGCGTATACTAGGGTTTTAACTTATAATTCACTACCTTATTATTACCACTTCTAATAACACACTTAATATCATCTAAAACTCACTCTTAAGCACCAAATTTGATCCTTACTCCATACCGGATAATTACACTACGGATACACAAAAAATCCTATTTCACTTTGAATTGAAATTGGAAAGGAAAACCCTAATTTCCTATGATCATTGGCACTTTTCTAGGGTGATTGAGTAGTAGGATAGTGTAGAATAATAATTGCCAAATATAACGCATTTACCGCACTAGCGGGTCCCACGTCAATAATACACTTCAAATTAACGTACACTAACTCATATCAGGAAGATGATTTTAAAATTGTACTTACTTGTAAAAATGCATAGAAAATTTAATATTTTCAAGGAAAGTATAAAATATAGTCAAAAAAATAAATAAATAAAATAATGCTGAGAAAATGTGAAAATTTTTGGGTCCTCACACCTCTAGCCTCATTGTCAAAACCTAGGCTTTGTTGCTCTCTTTCGGCATTTGGGCTTTGGGGTTGGAGATGGAGGTCTTGTGGTCTAGTAGTGTTGGAATGGAAAGCCTTCTGAGCTCTGCAATGGTGGCTTTGTTGGCTGAGATTTCAACTTCGGTTGTAAAGTCTCTGTCTTGTCTACTTTTAGTGGTAAATTCCAACTCTCTCTCTCTCTCTCTATATATATATATATATATATATATTTTATTGCAGAGTTTTTTCTTTTTTTTATGTATAAACATATTTTCTTTGTGGGTTCTGTTTGTGGTCAATTTTCATTGACTTTGTGCAAAGATTGAATTTTTTTTATGTAAATTTGTTAAACAGGGTTCTGTGTTGATCTTTGTGTTGAGTAATGTTTTAATTTTTGATAGTGGTATGATGTTTTTATTCTACTTTTTGTTTCTTACAAGGTCCTAAATGTTTTTATGCGGTTTTGGATAATGTTAGGGTGTTTCAAGCTTCTGATCAGAAGATTTTGAATGAAAAAATTTGGCCCTTTTTAGAAAGTAAACTTTTGTAGTATAGATATGTATACTGGGTATTGAGATGTGTATTCTGTTGTCGGTGATAATTTTGTTTTCCTTTTGACTACAAGGTGGAAACATATGTATTCTGGGTTTGGGTTTGGGAACTTGGGTGAAGCAGCACAAATTTTCATCTGTTTGTTCTCTTCTGGGGCTTTTGCATTGCTGGTATTGGTCAACTGATACCTTAGTTAAATACTCCTGGAGGGCTTTGCTAATGCAAAATTTTTATTGATATCCAGTTAATCTTCATTGTCTTCAAGTTGAAAATAAAATAGTCATTTTGATATGGGATATATGCACCATCTGTTGTATCAGTACAAGGTAGATGGCACTGGGATTTAATTGGTACAATTTTGCTGATGTTTCTCTATGCATCTTGATTACTAGCCAGTATACTTTTCTTTCGTGACTTTATTCATCAAGGATTTGTTTAACCATAGGCCAGTAGTTTACTTAGAGTGATTGAGGGAAACTTTTCATCTATAGGACATTAGCCTTCTATGGTCCCAACTCCCAAGCATCAAGACACTTGCGTAATGATTGCTACTTAGCATTGAATGACTGTTAATCTCAGAAATTGTATTGATTTGCTTTGGCCCTTGATTAACTTTACATGTTTCAGATATCTAAATCCTTTCTTATTATCATTCTGTGACTGGCTTTGAAGCCCTCAGGGTAGGAAGAAAGCTTCAAGAATTGAGGTAGTTATTTGGCCCAGTTAAGTAGTAGGTCCGGTGACTTTTACAAACATAAATTTATTAGGTGATTGTTGGGTTATGGCTAGCTCATGTTTGAGGAGCTAAACATGTCAAAGTGCTTGTGCCTAATAACAGGTTATATAATCTTTATGTAACACACATCATTGTAAAAAAAGTTTGTTCAGAGGTTATATAAAATTTTGGGGAACTTCCTACCCCCTCACTAATTGAGGTGAACTACTGTAGCAAATCTGCAGAGGATTGTGACAGCCCCACTTTCCCCTAAGGCGAACCAAAGGGGTTAGCGGACTGCCTGCCCATCTCTCGCCAGGACTAACGGTACAGTTTACGTCAATCTATAACGTTCCGGAACATACCTTTGCGCGTAAACAAACCAAAATCACAAAATTAAAAAAAATGAAAATTCGCGCCGAAGATGAATAGTGCAGGCCACGTCAGAATCCGGCCGGAATCTGGCCGGATACAAGGCCGAGAGCAATCCAAATTTTTTCCAAAACCCCATGCAATCCGGCCGGCAATCCGGCCAAGATTCCGGCCGGATTGTCTGGCCGGATACCGGCCAGAGAGCAACTGGCCGGATTCTTTTTTTTCCAAGGCCAATCCGGGCTTCAATCCGGCCAGAAACTGGCCGGATTTGGTACTGTTCATCCACGCCAAATTTTTTCCCGTTTTCGTTTGTAGTCGTCTTGATCCGAAACTCATCCAAACCACAGCCAAGCATATATATACATTAAAACAACATTTACAAGCCAAATGGCGTACAAGCGATCCCATTAGTTCCTACCAATACAATTAGGCCAACACAAGCCCTTCATTAAAGAAAGCTATACACTTAGGGTTATCACCCTCAAGGAGCTAAACAAAATTACGTGTACAAGAGCTCAACTTGTCATCCAACTATAAAAATCTTTCCAAAAGTGTTCATTTTCCTGTAAGGAAAACAAATGACACGGAATGAGCTAAATCCCAGTGGTATACCACCCAGTACAATCAAAGTCATATAAGAATGAACTTTCATTTAAAGTGCACAAATAAGCAATGAAGCAAAACGATAAAAGGATACGGTCGGCTCTCAAGAGCCCAATTCCACGCTTGTAATCTTGATCCAACCCCATTGACCCTCCGTCAATGTTAAAAGTACCAAACCGTAGACCACACTTTACTTCCATTCCTTCCACCTATCATACCCCAACCGGGCCCGCACTCCAATTCAGTAGCTTTTGGTAATACTCGAGTATACCGGAACCAAGAGTCTCATTACTACAAGGTCCCTCAGTACAGTCCCCGTGGCAATTCAATCTTCACGACCAAGCCCTCGCCGGCTCGATCCAATTGACTACCAAACGGGGTTGAGCTCAGTAATGCAGTAAGGCCGTTGGTGTGACGGCCCCACCTCCCCCTAAGGCGAACCAGAGGGTTCGGCGGGCCGCCTGCCCAGCTCTCGCCGGGACTCAGTCGATCACTACAATCCTCAAATGAATTACAATATAAATCTCAAATATACATCACATGGTCCACAAACATACATCCAAGTCTCCAATAATTACATGTCACAAATGCAGCGGAAACTGATTCCAATCGTGGAATGTATATTTACATCCATATCAATTTCAAATATTTATACAAGACCAACTCGTACATAAAATAGATCCAAACTTAAACTGTACACGATATAAGCCATCCAATCACGTGAATAAGCACAACAAGCCCATCCTTCGCCTTGAGCCCTGTGGGGGGGGAAATAAAACATTTTTGGGGTGAGCTAAAAGCCCAGTGAGTAACCAGTAAAATCAGTAATCAAATAGTTTTCACAAAAATTCATTTCATTGATGTCATGGTTCAGAAATCAGATGTACGTATTTTTGCTCTCGTGAGCCAGTGAAATCATTGTAATGTTTTAGAAGTTTAATAAGTAACCGGGGGTAAAAATGTAATTTTGTTACAGGTCAACATTTGCACAGTGAGAGTAAAACAAAAGCAGAAAATGACACCACATGGTAATTCCACAAAGCTCAATGAGCTAAAATCTCAATAAGGTTCCGAACATGAAATTTCATAACAAAGCCAACACATTAACCATCAATAATCAATAATTCAAGAAACAATTACAATGGAAAGCGATAGTAACATATTCATTAAAAGGATACCGCTCACATGGAGCTATTCATTTGTTCGTTCCCCTGACATTTCCCCTTATTCCTCCAATTATTTGAAAATTTCATTTTTATAAATAAACCCTCGTTCATCTTTTTATTCGTTCATCCCCTTTTCCGGACGTTGACCGGACTCCACCCATCCGACGTTGGCCGGACTCCACCCATCCGGACGTAGCCGGACTACAAGGTAATACTCGAGTATACCAAATTCACCCAGGGTCACCATATCGCCCGACCGAGTCCGCTTCTGGCTCGAGTCGATCGGTAACAAAGGGCAGTGGCCAATTCAGCCCAAAGGCTTACATCATGCGCAACTAGCATTTAATCATTAATCATTGAAAATTTCATATTTATTTAGGTCGAGTGCGATCAAGTACACACTCGCCTAGAAAACTTGTTTTAACAATCATCGAAAGCACTTAACACATTATCAATCAATAATAACAAGCCAATAAGTCAAGAATTACAGCAAACAAGGAACACTCATATGCAAGCACGCATGATATGCAAGAAAACAGTTCAAAAGTAACTTTGGAAATAGTTTAAAAGTAAATAATGTAAGAAAACGGTACAAAAGTAACTTCAGAAATAGTTTGAGGTCACTCACCTCAATGGCTCAGAAATCATCCATCATGTATCATTGCCTTGCTCAAACCCAAGTCTTAGATCACAAACTCAATGCAAACAAATCCTTTAAAAGTTCGGACAGCACTTCCCCTACATTTGCTAACTTTTCCAGCCATCATGGCTTCATTATTTCCTCAGCCAGTCCCAAAGGTACACACACAACAACAAGTTCATCCATAGTCATTCAGCAAGCTCCAAGTAATACTAGTGCAAGTCAAGCTAGGGGAAAAAAAAATCCGGAAATGAAACTTAAGCTCAAAACCAGAAAAACAGTTTTGACGTCATTTTGCGGTAATGGTACCAAAGGCGTTATGATTGTCGGAAGAAGGTGCAAGACCCACCGTTTCGAAGATAAGAGATAGGTCTACAACAATGTAGAAGGCCACTCAGTCCAAATCCTAGCACAACTAGGTCAAATGTGCCAAGTACTCAACCGGAAACACCAAAAACAGGTTTACAAATCACATAATGCTGTAATTACTATAACTCAGTCTATACAGGTCCAAATGCCGAAATTCCAAAGGCATATGGTAGCTAAGACATCCAGATACATTTCATCAGAAGACACCAACACCTAAATCCAAAGCAATTCCAGTCAAAATGGCCAATTACAAGTGCAGTTTTCGCATTCTGATCAACCCAGAACAGCAACAGTAAAATCGGCATATCTCACTCTACACTAATCCAAATGGCCTGAAATTTTACAGGCACTTCAAACTCATCAATACCTACACCTTTCATGTTTTGAGCAAAGTCCAATTCGGCCTCTAACATGGTGCAATAAATTCGGGCAGAATGAAGAACTACAAAACCTAATTTTCTGAAATTTCTTCCAAAACAGAAATTGATTGCACTTAATCACTTTTTCCACCTCCTAGAGTCATTAAACATCATTTCCAATCATCATACACGACCACCCAATCATATCCCTATGAAAACAGAAAAATCCCCAAAAATAATAAAACTTCACCAATTCAACCAAACTCAAGAAATAATCCATGAAATTGCATCTTATAACACCACTAATCATGAATTGAACATCATTAGAGGAAGGAGAGGTGTTCATCCACCACTTACCTTAGCAAAACAAGAGGGAGAGCTACTTGTCACCTTAAGCTTCCAAACAACTTCACCAAACAACTCACTATCACTAAAAGAAGAGGTTTTATGGAGTAGAAACTAGATCAAGCAAGTGTTTTGGAGGATTTGAGCTAGATAATTGCCAAACTTTGAAGAGGTTTTTTCTTCCTTCTTTGCTAGAGAGAGAATCAGCCAAGAGGTTGAAGACAAGAATGAATTTTGTGTGATTTTGAAGATATTTAAGCAATTGGTCAAAAAGTCAAGAAAATGAATAGTAAGTCATAAGCTATTTCCAATACAATGGTGACACTTGTCACCTCCATAAATGCAATCTTATCTTTTTTTTTTCCTCTCACATCAATCAATTCACATCCTCTACTTATCCCTTAACACCCGATAAATTTTACACAGTATCCGGAATTTAACCTAATTGGCCGAATTTTTCCGAACTTTTCGCACTTGTGGGTCCCACGTCCGTTATATATTCTTAATTTTCTAAAAACTCTCCAATACTAGGAAAATCATTTTAAAACTATTTTTGCTCATAAACTTTATCTGGGGAATTTTTCTAATCAAGAAAATGTAGAAAAACGGGCGATTAAAAAAATAAACCCTAGAAAATTACAAAATTTCCGGGTTCTCAAACTCATTTTTTTTTCGGGGCGTCACAATCTCCCCTCCTTAAAAGAATGTCGTCCTCGACATTCTCACTTGTACCAATCAAGTTAAGACATCCCGCACAAATCTCTCAAGAGTCAAATCAAACCCACAGTCCGGCATCCTAAACTTCAAGCCTAGGATACACTACAAAGATCTGAAGCCTAGGCTCTGATACCAACTGTGACGGCCCCACCTCCCCCTAAGGCGAACCAGAGGGTTCGGCGGGTCGCCTGCCCAGCTCTCGCCGGGACTCAGTCGATCACTACAATCCTCAAATGAATTACAATATAAATCTCAAATATACATTACATGGTCCACAAACATACATCCAAGTCTCCAATAATTACATGTCACAAATGCAGCGGAAACTGATTCCAATCGTGGAATGTATATTTACATCCATATCAATTTCAAATATTTATACAAGACCAACTCGTACATAAAATAGATCCAAACTTAAACTGTACACGATATAAGCCATCCAGTCACGTGAATAAGCACAACAAGCCCTTCCTTCGCCTTGAGCCCTGTGGGGGGGGAAATAAAACATTTTTGGGGTGAGCTAAAAGCCCAGTGAGTAACCAGTAAAATCAGTAATCAAATAGTTTTCACAAAAATTCATTTCATTGATGTCATGGTTCAGAAATCAGATGTACGTATTTTTGCTCTCGTGAGCCAGTGAAATCATTGTAATGTTTTAGAAGTTTAATAAGTAACCGGGGGTAAAAATGTAATTTTGTTACAGGTCAATATTTGCACAGTGAGAGTAAAACAAAAGCAGAAAATGACACCACATGGTAATTCCACAAAGCTCAATGAGCTAAAATCTCAATAAGGTTCCGAACATGAAATTTCATAACAAAGCCAACACATTAACCATCAATAATCAATAATTCAAGAAACAATTACAATGGAAAGCGATAGTAACATATTCATTAAAAGGATACCGCTCACATGGAGCTATTCATTTGTTCGTTCCCCTGACATTTCCCCTTATTCCTCCAATTATTTGAAAATTTCATTTTTATAAATAAACCCTCGTTCATCTTTTTATTCGTTCATCCCCTTTTCCGGACGTTGACCGGACTCCACCCATCCGACGTTGGCCGGACTCCACCCATCCGGACGTAGCCGGACTACAAGGTAATACTCGAGTATACCAAATTCACCCAGGGTCACCATATCGCCCGACCGAGTCCGCTTCTGGCTCGAGTCGATCGGTAACAAAGGGCAGTGGCCAATTCAGCCCAAAGGCTTACATCATGCGCAACTAGCATTTAATCATTAATCATTGAAAATTTCATATTTATTTAGGTCGAGTGCGATCAAGTACACACTCGCCTAGAAAACTCGTTTTAACAATCATCGAAAGCACTTAACACATTATCAATCAATAATAACAAGCCAATAAGTCAAGAATTACAGCAAACAAGGAACACTCATATGCAAGCACGCATGATATGCAAGAAAACAGTTCAAAAGTAACTTTGGAAATAGTTTAAAAGTAAATAATGCAAGAAAACGGTACAAAAGTAACTTCAGAAATAGTTTGAGGTCACTCACCTCAATGGCTCAGAAATCATCCATCATGTATCATTGCCTTGCTCAAACCCAAGTCTTAGATCACAAACTCAATGCAAACAAATCCTTTAAAAGTTCGGACAGCACTTCCCCTACATTTGCTAACTTTTCCAGCCATCATGGCTTCATTATTTCCTCAGCCAGTCCCAAAGGTACACACACAACAACAAGTTCATCCATAGTCATTCAGCAAGCTCCAAGTAATACTAGTGCAAGTCAAGCTAGGGGAAAAAAAAATCCGGAAATGAAACTTAAGCTCAAAACCAGAAAAACAGTTTTGACGTCATTTTGCGGTAATGGTACCAAAGGCGTTATGATTGTCGGAAGAAGGTGCAAGACCCACCGTTTCGAAGATAAGAGATAGGTCTACAACAATGTAGAAGGCCACTCAGTCCAAATCCTAGCACAACTAGGTCAAATGTGCCAAGTACTCAACCGGAAACACCAAAAACAGGTTTACAAATCACATAATGCTGTAATTACTATAACTCAGTCTATACAGGTCCAAATGCCGAAATTCCAAAGGCATATGGTAGCTAAGACATCCAGATACATTTCATCAGAAGACACCAACACCTAAATCCAAAGCAATTCCAGTCAAAATGGCCAATTACAAGTGCAGTTTTCGCATTCTGATCAACCCAGAACAGCAACAGTAAAATCGGCATATCTCACTCTACACTAATCCAAATGGCCTGAAATTTTACAGGCACTTCAAACTCATCAATACCTACAACTTTCATGTTTTGAGCAAAGTCCAATTCGGCCTCTAACATGGTGCAATAAATTCGGGCAGAATGAAGAACTACAAAACCTAATTTTCTGAAATTTCTTCCAAAACAGAAATTGATTGCACTTAATCACTTTTTCCACCTCCTAGAGTCATTAAACATCATTTCCAATCATCATACACGACCACCCAATCATATCCCTATGAAAACAGAAAAATCCCCAAAAATAATAAAACTTCACCAATTCAACCAAACTCAAGAAATAATCCATGAAATTGCATCTTATAACACCACTAATCATGAATTGAACATCATTAGAGGAAGGAGAGGTGTTCATCCACCACTTACCTTAGCAAAACAAGAGGGAGAGCTACTTGTCACCTTAAGCTTCCAAACAACTTCACCAAACAACTCACTATCACTAAAAGAAGAGGTTTTATGGAGTAGAAACTAGATCAAGCAAGTGTTTTGGAGGATTTGAGCTAGATAATTGCCAAACTTTGAAGAGGTTTTTTCTTCCTTCTTTGCTAGAGAGAGAATCAGCCAAGAGGTTGAAGACAAGAATGAATTTTGTGTGATTTTGAAGATATTTAAGCAATTGGTCAAAAAGTCAAGAAAATGAATAGTAAGTCATAAGCTATTTCCAATACAATGGTGACACTTGTCACCTCCATAAATGCAATCTTATCTTTTTTTTTTCCTCTCACATCAATCAATTCACATCCTCTACTTATCCCTTAACACCCGATAAATTTTACACAGTATCCGGAATTTAACCTAATTGGCCGAATTTTTCCGAACTTTTCGCACTTGTGGGTCCCACGTCCGTTATATATTCTTAATTTTCTAAAAACTCTCCAATACTAGGAAAATCATTTTAAAACTATTTTTGCTCATAAACTTTATCTGGGGAATTTTTCTAATCAAGAAAATGTAGAAAAACGGGCGATTAAAAAAATAAACCCTAGAAAATTACAAAATTTCCGGGTTCTCAAACTCAATTTTTTTTCGGGGCGTCACAATCTCCCCTCCTTAAAAGAATGTCGTCCTCGACATTCTCACTTGTACCAATCAAGTTAAGACATCCCGCACAAATCTCTCAAGAGTCAAATCAAACCCACAGTCCGGCATCCTAAACTTCAAGCCTATGATACACTACAAAGATCTGAAGCCTAGGCTCTGATACCAACTGTGACGGCCCCACCTCCCCCTAAGGCGAACCAGAGGGTTCGGCGGGCCGCCTGCCCAGCTCTCGCCGGGACTCAGTCGATCACTACAATCCTCAAATGAATTACAATATAAATCTCAAATATACATTACATGGTCCACAAACATACATCCAAGTCTCCAATAATTACATGTCACAAATGCAGCGGAAACTGATTCCAATCGTGGAATGTATATTTACATCCATATCAATTTCAAATATTTATACAAGACCAACTCGTACATAAAATAGATCCAAACTTAAACTGTACACGATATAAGCCATCCAGTCACGTGAATAAGCACAACAAGCCCTTCCTTCGCCTTGAGCCCTGTGGGGGGGGAAATAAAACATTTTTGGGGTGAGCTAAAAGCCCAGTGAGTAACCAGTAAAATCAGTAATCAAATAGTTTTTACAAAAATTCATTTCATTGATGTCATGGTTCAGAAATCAGATGTACGTATTTTTGCTCTCGTGAGCCAGTGAAATCATTGTAATGTTTTAGAAGTTTAATAAGTAACCGGGGGTAAAAATGTAATTTTGTTACAGGTCAATATTTGCACAGTGAGAGTAAAACAAAAGCAGAAAATGACACCACATGGTAATTCCACAAAGCTCAATGAGCTAAAATCTCAATAAGGTTCCGAACATGAAATTTCATAACAAAGCCAACACATTAACCATCAATAATCAATAATTCAAGAAACAATTACAATGGAAAGCGATAGTAACATATTCATTAAAAGGATACCGCTCACATGGAGCTATTCATTTGTTCGTTCCCCTGACATTTCCCCTTATTCCTCCAATTATTTGAAAATTTCATTTTTATAAATAAACCCTCGTTCATCTTTTTATTCGTTCATCCCCTTTTCCGGACGTTGACCGGACTCCACCCATCCGACGTTGGCCGGACTCCACCCATCCGGACGTAGCCGGACTACAAGGTAATACTCGAGTATACCAAATTCACCCAGGGTCACCATATCGCCCGACCGAGTCCGCTTCTGGCTCGAGTCGATCGGTAACAAAGGGCAGTGGCCAATTCAGCCCAAAGGCTTACATCATGCGCAACTAGCATTTAATCATTAATCATTGAAAATTTCATATTTATTTAGGTCGAGTGCGATCAAGTACACACTCGCCTAGAAAACTCGTTTTAACAATCATCGAAAGCACTTAACACATTATCAATCAATAATAACAAGCCAATAAGTCAAGAATTACAGCAAACAAGGAACACTCATATGCAAGCACGCATGATATGCAAGAAAACAGTTCAAAAGTAACTTTGGAAATAGTTTAAAAGTAAATAATGCAAGAAAACGGTACAAAAGTAACTTCAGAAATAGTTTGAGGTCACTCACCTCAATGGCTCAGAAATCATCCATCATGTATCATTGCCTTGCTCAAACCCAAGTCTTAGATCACAAACTCAATGCAAACAAATCCTTTAAAAGTTCGGACAGCACTTCCCCTACATTTGCTAACTTTTCCAGCCATCATGGCTTCATTATTTCCTCAGCCAGTCCCAAAGGTACACACACAACAACAAGTTCATCCATAGTCATTCAGCAAGCTCCAAGTAATACTAGTGCAAGTCAAGCTAGGGGAAAAAAAAATCCGGAAATGAAACTTAAGCTCAAAACCAGAAAAACAGTTTTGACGTCATTTTGCGGTAATGGTACCAAAGGCGTTATGATTGTCGGAAGAAGGTGCAAGACCCACCGTTTCGAAGATAAGAGATAGGTCTACAACAATGTAGAAGGCCACTCAGTCCAAATCCTAGCACAACTAGGTCAAATGTGCCAAGTACTCAACCGGAAACACCAAAAACAGGTTTACAAATCACATAATGCTGTAATTACTATAACTCAGTCTATACAGGTCCAAATGCCGAAATTCCAAAGGCATATGGTAGCTAAGACATCCAGATACATTTCATCAGAAGACACCAACACCTAAATCCAAAGCAATTCCAGTCAAAATGGCCAATTACAAGTGCAGTTTTCGCATTCTGATCAACCCAGAACAGCAACAGTAAAATCGGCATATCTCACTCTACACTAATCCAAATGGCCTGAAATTTTACAGGCACTTCAAACTCATCAATACCTACAACTTTCATGTTTTGAGAAAAGTCCAATTCGGCCTCTAACATGGTGCAATAAATTCGGGCAGAATGAAGAACTACAAAACCTAATTTTCTGAAATTTCTTCCAAAACAGAAATTGATTGCACTTAATCACTTTTTCCACCTCCTAGAGTCATTAAACATCATTTCCAATCATCATACACGACCACCCAATCATATCCCTATGAAAACAGAAAAATCCCCAAAAATAATAAAACTTCACCAATTCAACCAAACTCAAGAAATAATCCATGAAATTGCATCTTATAACACCACTAATCATGAATTGAACATCATTAGAGGAAGGAGAGGTGTTCATCCACCACTTACCTTAGCAAAACAAGAGGGAGAGCTACTTGTCACCTTAAGCTTCCAAACAACTTCACCAAACAACTCACTATCACTAAAAGAAGAGGTTTTATGGAGTAGAAACTAGATCAAGCAAGTGTTTTGGAGGATTTGAGCTAGATAATTGCCAAACTTTGAAGAGGTTTTTTCTTCCTTCTTTGCTAGAGAGAGAATCAGCCAAGAGGTTGAAGACAAGAATGAATTTTGTGTGATTTTGAAGATATTTAAGCAATTGGTCAAAAAGTCAAGAAAATGAATAGTAAGTCATAAGCTATTTCCAATACAATGGTGACACTTGTCACCTCCATAAATGCAATCTTATCTTTTTTTTTTCCTCTCACATCAATCAATTCACATCCTCTACTTATCCCTTAACACCCGATAAATTTTACACAGTATCCGGAATTTAACCTAATTGGCCGAATTTTTCCGAACTTTTCGCACTTGTGGGTCCCACGTCCGTTATATATTCTTAATTTTCTAAAAACTCTCCAATACTAGGAAAATCATTTTAAAACTATTTTTGCTCATAAACTTTATCTGGGGAATTTTTCTAATCAAGAAAATGTAGAAAAACGGGCGATTAAAAAAATAAACCCTAGAAAATTACAAAATTTCCGGGTTCTCAAACTCAATTTTTTTTCGGGGCGTCACAATCTCCCCTCCTTAAAAGAATGTCGTCCTCGACATTCTCACTTGTACCAATCAAGTTAAGACATCCCGCACAAATCTCTCAAGAGTCAAATCAAACCCACAGTCCGGCATCCTAAACTTCAAGCCTATGATACACTACAAAGATCTGAAGCCTAGGCTCTGATACCAACTGTGACGGCCCCACCTCCCCCTAAGGCGAACCAGAGGGTTCGGCGGGCCGCCTGCCCAGCTCTCGCCGGGACTCAGTCGATCACTACAATCCTCAAATGAATTACAATATAAATCTCAAATATACATTACATGGTCCACAAACATACATCCAAGTCTCCAATAATTACATGTCACAAATGCAGCGGAAACTGATTCCAATCGTGGAATGTATATTTACATCCATATCAATTTCAAATATTTATACAAGACCAACTCGTACATAAAATAGATCCAAACTTAAACTGTACACGATATAAGCCATCCAGTCACGTGAATAAGCACAACAAGCCCTTCCTTCGCCTTGAGCCCTGTGGGGGGGGAAATAAAACATTTTTGGGGTGAGCTAAAAGCCCAGTGAGTAACCAGTAAAATCAGTAATCAAATAGTTTTTACAAAAATTCATTTCATTGATGTCATGGTTCAGAAATCAGATGTACGTATTTTTGCTCTCGTGAGCCAGTGAAATCATTGTAATGTTTTAGAAGTTTAATAAGTAACCGGGGGTAAAAATGTAATTTTGTTACAGGTCAATATTTGCACAGTGAGAGTAAAACAAAAGCAGAAAATGACACCACATGGTAATTCCACAAAGCTCAATGAGCTAAAATCTCAATAAGGTTCCGAACATGAAATTTCATAACAAAGCCAACACATTAACCATCAATAATCAATAATTCAAGAAACAATTACAATGGAAAGCGATAGTAACATATTCATTAAAAGGATACCGCTCACATGGAGCTATTCATTTGTTCGTTCCCCTGACATTTCCCCTTATTCCTCCAATTATTTGAAAATTTCATTTTTATAAATAAACCCTCGTTCATCTTTTTATTCGTTCATCCCCTTTTCCGGACGTTGACCGGACTCCACCCATCCGACGTTGGCCGGACTCCACCCATCCGGACGTAGCCGGACTACAAGGTAATACTCGAGTATACCAAATTCACCCAGGGTCACCATATCGCCCGACCGAGTCCGCTTCTGGCTCGAGTCGATCGGTAACAAAGGGCAGTGGCCAATTCAGCCCAAAGGCTTACATCATGCGCAACTAGCATTTAATCATTAATCATTGAAAATTTCATATTTATTTAGGTCGAGTGCGATCAAGTACACACTCGCCTAGAAAACTCGTTTTAACAATCATCGAAAGCACTTAACACATTATCAATCAATAATAACAAGCCAATAAGTCAAGAATTACAGCAAACAAGGAACACTCATATGCAAGCACGCATGATATGCAAGAAAACAGTTCAAAAGTAACTTTGGAAATAGTTTAAAAGTAAATAATGCAAGAAAACGGTACAAAAGTAACTTCAGAAATAGTTTGAGGTCACTCACCTCAATGGCTCAGAAATCATCCATCATGTATCATTGCCTTGCTCAAACCCAAGTCTTAGATCACAAACTCAATGCAAACAAATCCTTTAAAAGTTCGGACAGCACTTCCCCTACATTTGCTAACTTTTCCAGCCATCATGGCTTCATTATTTCCTCAGCCAGTCCCAAAGGTACACACACAACAACAAGTTCATCCATAGTCATTCAGCAAGCTCCAAGTAATACTAGTGCAAGTCAAGCTAGGGGAAAAAAAAATCCGGAAATGAAACTTAAGCTCAAAACCAGAAAAACAGTTTTGACGTCATTTTGCGGTAATGGTACCAAAGGCGTTATGATTGTCGGAAGAAGGTGCAAGACCCACCGTTTCGAAGATAAGAGATAGGTCTACAACAATGTAGAAGGCCACTCAGTCCAAATCCTAGCACAACTAGGTCAAATGTGCCAAGTACTCAACCGGAAACACCAAAAACAGGTTTACAAATCACATAATGCTGTAATTACTATAACTCAGTCTATACAGGTCCAAATGCCGAAATTCCAAAGGCATATGGTAGCTAAGACATCCAGATACATTTCATCAGAAGACACCAACACCTAAATCCAAAGCAATTCCAGTCAAAATGGCCAATTACAAGTGCAGTTTTCGCATTCTGATCAACCCAGAACAGCAACAGTAAAATCGGCATATCTCACTCTACACTAATCCAAATGGCCTGAAATTTTACAGGCACTTCAAACTCATCAATACCTACAACTTTCATGTTTTGAGCAAAGTCCAATTCGGCCTCTAACATGGTGCAATAAATTCGGGCAGAATGAAGAACTACAAAACCTAATTTTCTGAAATTTCTTCCAAAACAGAAATTGATTGCACTTAATCACTTTTTCCACCTCCTAGAGTCATTAAACATCATTTCCAATCATCATACACGACCACCCAATCATATCCCTATGAAAACAGAAAAATCCCCAAAAATAATAAAACTTCACCAATTCAACCAAACTCAAGAAATAATCCATGAAATTGCATCTTATAACACCACTAATCATGAATTGAACATCATTAGAGGAAGGAGAGGTGTTCATCCACCACTTACCTTAGCAAAACAAGAGGGAGAGCTACTTGTCACCTTAAGCTTCCAAACAACTTCACCAAACAACTCACTATCACTAAAAGAAGAGGTTTTATGGAGTAGAAACTAGATCAAGCAAGTGTTTTGGAGGATTTGAGCTAGATAATTGCCAAACTTTGAAGAGGTTTTTTCTTCCTTCTTTGCTAGAGAGAGAATCAGCCAAGAGGTTGAAGACAAGAATGAATTTTGTGTGATTTTGAAGATATTTAAGCAATTGGTCAAAAAGTCAAGAAAATGAATAGTAAGTCATAAGCTATTTCCAATACAATGGTGACACTTGTCACCTCCATAAATGCAATCTTATCTTTTTTTTTTCCTCTCACATCAATCAATTCACATCCTCTACTTATCCCTTAACACCCGATAAATTTTACACAGTATCCGGAATTTAACCTAATTGGCCGAATTTTTCCGAACTTTTCGCACTTGTGGGTCCCACGTCCGTTATATATTCTTAATTTTCTAAAAACTCTCCAATACTAGGAAAATCATTTTAAAACTATTTTTGCTCATAAACTTTATCTGGGGAATTTTTCTAATCAAGAAAATGTAGAAAAACGGGCGATTAAAAAAATAAACCCTAGAAAATTACAAAATTTCCGGGTTCTCAAACTCAATTTTTTTTCGGGGCGTCACAATCTCCCCTCCTTAAAAGAATGTCGTCCTCGACATTCTCACTTGTACCAATCAAGTTAAGACATCCCGCACAAATCTCTCAAGAGTCAAATCAAACCCACAGTCCGGCATCCTAAACTTCAAGCCTATGATACACTACAAAGATCTGAAGCCTAGGCTCTGATACCAACTGTGACGGCCCCACCTCCCCCTAAGGCGAACCAGAGGGTTCGGCGGGCCGCCTGCCCAGCTCTCGCCGGGACTCAGTCGATCACTACAATCCTCAAATGAATTACAATATAAATCTCAAATATACATTACATGGTCCACAAACATACATCCAAGTCTCCAATAATTACATGTCACAAATGCAGCGGAAACTGATTCCAATCGTGGAATGTATATTTACATCCATATCAATTTCAAATATTTATACAAGACCAACTCGTACATAAAATAGATCCAAACTTAAACTGTACACGATATAAGCCATCCAGTCACGTGAATAAGCACAACAAGCCCTTCCTTCGCCTTGAGCCCTGTGGGGGGGGAAATAAAACATTTTTGGGGTGAGCTAAAAGCCCAGTGAGTAACCAGTAAAATCAGTAATCAAATAGTTTTTACAAAAATTCATTTCATTGATGTCATGGTTCAGAAATCAGATGTACGTATTTTTGCTCTCGTGAGCCAGTGAAATCATTGTAATGTTTTAGAAGTTTAATAAGTAACCGGGGGTAAAAATGTAATTTTGTTACAGGTCAATATTTGCACAGTGAGAGTAAAACAAAAGCAGAAAATGACACCACATGGTAATTCCACAAAGCTCAATGAGCTAAAATCTCAATAAGGTTCCGAACATGAAATTTCATAACAAAGCCAACACATTAACCATCAATAATCAATAATTCAAGAAACAATTACAATGGAAAGCGATAGTAACATATTCATTAAAAGGATACCGCTCACATGGAGCTATTCATTTGTTCGTTCCCCTGACATTTCCCCTTATTCCTCCAATTATTTGAAAATTTCATTTTTATAAATAAACCCTCGTTCATCTTTTTATTCGTTCATCCCCTTTTCCGGACGTTGACCGGACTCCACCCATCCGACGTTGGCCGGACTCCACCCATCCGGACGTAGCCGGACTACAAGGTAATACTCGAGTATACCAAATTCACCCAGGGTCACCATATCGCCCGACCGAGTCCGCTTCTGGCTCGAGTCGATCGGTAACAAAGGGCAGTGGCCAATTCAGCCCAAAGGCTTACATCATGCGCAACTAGCATTTAATCATTAATCATTGAAAATTTCATATTTATTTAGGTCGAGTGCGATCAAGTACACACTCGCCTAGAAAACTCGTTTTAACAATCATCGAAAGCACTTAACACATTATCAATCAATAATAACAAGCCAATAAGTCAAGAATTACAGCAAACAAGGAACACTCATATGCAAGCACGCATGATATGCAAGAAAACAGTTCAAAAGTAACTTTGGAAATAGTTTAAAAGTAAATAATGCAAGAAAACGGTACAAAAGTAACTTCAGAAATAGTTTGAGGTCACTCACCTCAATGGCTCAGAAATCATCCATCATGTATCATTGCCTTGCTCAAACCCAAGTCTTAGATCACAAACTCAATGCAAACAAATCCTTTAAAAGTTCGGACAGCACTTCCCCTACATTTGCTAACTTTTCCAGCCATCATGGCTTCATTATTTCCTCAGCCAGTCCCAAAGGTACACACACAACAACAAGTTCATCCATAGTCATTCAGCAAGCTCCAAGTAATACTAGTGCAAGTCAAGCTAGGGGAAAAAAAAATCCGGAAATGAAACTTAAGCTCAAAACCAGAAAAACAGTTTTGACGTCATTTTGCGGTAATGGTACCAAAGGCGTTATGATTGTCGGAAGAAGGTGCAAGACCCACCGTTTCGAAGATAAGAGATAGGTCTACAACAATGTAGAAGGCCACTCAGTCCAAATCCTAGCACAACTAGGTCAAATGTGCCAAGTACTCAACCGGAAACACCAAAAACAGGTTTACAAATCACATAATGCTGTAATTACTATAACTCAGTCTATACAGGTCCAAATGCCGAAATTCCAAAGGCATATGGTAGCTAAGACATCCAGATACATTTCATCAGAAGACACCAACACCTAAATCCAAAGCAATTCCAGTCAAAATGGCCAATTACAAGTGCAGTTTTCGCATTCTGATCAACCCAGAACAGCAACAGTAAAATCGGCATATCTCACTCTACACTAATCCAAATGGCCTGAAATTTTACAGGCACTTCAAACTCATCAATACCTACAACTTTCATGTTTTGAGCAAAGTCCAATTCGGCCTCTAACATGGTGCAATAAATTCGGGCAGAATGAAGAACTACAAAACCTAATTTTCTGAAATTTCTTCCAAAACAGAAATTGATTGCACTTAATCACTTTTTCCACCTCCTAGAGTCATTAAACATCATTTCCAATCATCATACACGACCACCCAATCATATCCCTATGAAAACAGAAAAATCCCCAAAAATAATAAAACTTCACCAATTCAACCAAACTCAAGAAATAATCCATGAAATTGCATCTTATAACACCACTAATCATGAATTGAACATCATTAGAGGAAGGAGAGGTGTTCATCCACCACTTACCTTAGCAAAACAAGAGGGAGAGCTACTTGTCACCTTAAGCTTCCAAACAACTTCACCAAACAACTCACTATCACTAAAAGAAGAGGTTTTATGGAGTAGAAACTAGATCAAGCAAGTGTTTTGGAGGATTTGAGCTAGATAATTGCCAAACTTTGAAGAGGTTTTTTCTTCCTTCTTTGCTAGAGAGAGAATCAGCCAAGAGGTTGAAGACAAGAATGAATTTTGTGTGATTTTGAAGATATTTAAGCAATTGGTCAAAAAGTCAAGAAAATGAATAGTAAGTCATAAGCTATTTCCAATACAATGGTGACACTTGTCACCTCCATAAATGCAATCTTATCTTTTTTTTTTCCTCTCACATCAATCAATTCACATCCTCTACTTATCCCTTAACACCCGATAAATTTTACACAGTATCCGGAATTTAACCTAATTGGCCGAATTTTTCCGAACTTTTCGCACTTGTGGGTCCCACGTCCGTTATATATTCTTAATTTTCTAAAAACTCTCCAATACTAGGAAAATCATTTTAAAACTATTTTTGCTCATAAACTTTATCTGGGGAATTTTTCTAATCAAGAAAATGTAGAAAAACGGGCGATTAAAAAAATAAACCCTAGAAAATTACAAAATTTCCGGGTTCTCAAACTCAATTTTTTTTCGGGGCGTCACAATCTCCCCTCCTTAAAAGAATGTCGTCCTCGACATTCTCACTTGTACCAATCAAGTTAAGACATCCCGCACAAATCTCTCAAGAGTCAAATCAAACCCACAGTCCGGCATCCTAAACTTCAAGCCTATGATACACTACAAAGATCTGAAGCCTAGGCTCTGATACCAACTGTGACGGCCCCACCTCCCCCTAAGGCGAACCAGAGGGTTCGGCGGGCCGCCTGCCCAGCTCTCGCCGGGACTCAGTCGATCACTACAATCCTCAAATGAATTACAATATAAATCTCAAATATACATTACATGGTCCACAAACATACATCCAAGTCTCCAATAATTACATGTCACAAATGCAGCGGAAACTGATTCCAATCGTGGAATGTATATTTACATCCATATCAATTTCAAATATTTATACAAGACCAACTCGTACATAAAATAGATCCAAACTTAAACTGTACACGATATAAGCCATCCAGTCACGTGAATAAGCACAACAAGCCCTTCCTTCGCCTTGAGCCCTGTGGGGGGGGAAATAAAACATTTTTGGGGTGAGCTAAAAGCCCAGTGAGTAACCAGTAAAATCAGTAATCAAATAGTTTTTACAAAAATTCATTTCATTGATGTCATGGTTCAGAAATCAGATGTACGTATTTTTGCTCTCGTGAGCCAGTGAAATCATTGTAATGTTTTAGAAGTTTAATAAGTAACCGGGGGTAAAAATGTAATTTTGTTACAGGTCAATATTTGCACAGTGAGAGTAAAACAAAAGCAGAAAATGACACCACATGGTAATTCCACAAAGCTCAATGAGCTAAAATCTCAATAAGGTTCCGAACATGAAATTTCATAACAAAGCCAACACATTAACCATCAATAATCAATAATTCAAGAAACAATTACAATGGAAAGCGATAGTAACATATTCATTAAAAGGATACCGCTCACATGGAGCTATTCATTTGTTCGTTCCCCTGACATTTCCCCTTATTCCTCCAATTATTTGAAAATTTCATTTTTATAAATAAACCCTCGTTCATCTTTTTATTCGTTCATCCCCTTTTCCGGACGTTGACCGGACTCCACCCATCCGACGTTGGCCGGACTCCACCCATCCGGACGTAGCCGGACTACAAGGTAATACTCGAGTATACCAAATTCACCCAGGGTCACCATATCGCCCGACCGAGTCCGCTTCTGGCTCGAGTCGATCGGTAACAAAGGGCAGTGGCCAATTCAGCCCAAAGGCTTACATCATGCGCAACTAGCATTTAATCATTAATCATTGAAAATTTCATATTTATTTAGGTCGAGTGCGATCAAGTACACACTCGCCTAGAAAACTCGTTTTAACAATCATCGAAAGCACTTAACACATTATCAATCAATAATAACAAGCCAATAAGTCAAGAATTACAGCAAACAAGGAACACTCATATGCAAGCACGCATGATATGCAAGAAAACAGTTCAAAAGTAACTTTGGAAATAGTTTAAAAGTAAATAATGCAAGAAAACGGTACAAAAGTAACTTCAGAAATAGTTTGAGGTCACTCACCTCAATGGCTCAGAAATCATCCATCATGTATCATTGCCTTGCTCAAACCCAAGTCTTAGATCACAAACTCAATGCAAACAAATCCTTTAAAAGTTCGGACAGCACTTCCCCTACATTTGCTAACTTTTCCAGCCATCATGGCTTCATTATTTCCTCAGCCAGTCCCAAAGGTACACACACAACAACAAGTTCATCCATAGTCATTCAGCAAGCTCCAAGTAATACTAGTGCAAGTCAAGCTAGGGGAAAAAAAAATCCGGAAATGAAACTTAAGCTCAAAACCAGAAAAACAGTTTTGACGTCATTTTGCGGTAATGGTACCAAAGGCGTTATGATTGTCGGAAGAAGGTGCAAGACCCACCGTTTCGAAGATAAGAGATAGGTCTACAACAATGTAGAAGGCCACTCAGTCCAAATCCTAGCACAACTAGGTCAAATGTGCCAAGTACTCAACCGGAAACACCAAAAACAGGTTTACAAATCACATAATGCTGTAATTACTATAACTCAGTCTATACAGGTCCAAATGCCGAAATTCCAAAGGCATATGGTAGCTAAGACATCCAGATACATTTCATCAGAAGACACCAACACCTAAATCCAAAGCAATTCCAGTCAAAATGGCCAATTACAAGTGCAGTTTTCGCATTCTGATCAACCCAGAACAGCAACAGTAAAATCGGCATATCTCACTCTACACTAATCCAAATGGCCTGAAATTTTACAGGCACTTCAAACTCATCAATACCTACAACTTTCATGTTTTGAGCAAAGTCCAATTCGGCCTCTAACATGGTGCAATAAATTCGGGCAGAATGAAGAACTACAAAACCTAATTTTCTGAAATTTCTTCCAAAACAGAAATTGATTGCACTTAATCACTTTTTCCACCTCCTAGAGTCATTAAACATCATTTCCAATCATCATACACGACCACCCAATCATATCCCTATGAAAACAGAAAAATCCCCAAAAATAATAAAACTTCACCAATTCAACCAAACTCAAGAAATAATCCATGAAATTGCATCTTATAACACCACTAATCATGAATTGAACATCATTAGAGGAAGGAGAGGTGTTCATCCACCACTTACCTTAGCAAAACAAGAGGGAGAGCTACTTGTCACCTTAAGCTTCCAAACAACTTCACCAAACAACTCACTATCACTAAAAGAAGAGGTTTTATGGAGTAGAAACTAGATCAAGCAAGTGTTTTGGAGGATTTGAGCTAGATAATTGCCAAACTTTGAAGAGGTTTTTTCTTCCTTCTTTGCTAGAGAGAGAATCAGCCAAGAGGTTGAAGACAAGAATGAATTTTGTGTGATTTTGAAGATATTTAAGCAATTGGTCAAAAAGTCAAGAAAATGAATAGTAAGTCATAAGCTATTTCCAATACAATGGTGACACTTGTCACCTCCATAAATGCAATCTTATCTTTTTTTTTTCCTCTCACATCAATCAATTCACATCCTCTACTTATCCCTTAACACCCGATAAATTTTACACAGTATCCGGAATTTAACCTAATTGGCCGAATTTTTCCGAACTTTTCGCACTTGTGGGTCCCACGTCCGTTATATATTCTTAATTTTCTAAAAACTCTCCAATACTAGGAAAATCATTTTAAAACTATTTTTGCTCATAAACTTTATCTGGGGAATTTTTCTAATCAAGAAAATGTAGAAAAACGGGCGATTAAAAAAATAAACCCTAGAAAATTACAAAATTTCCGGGTTCTCAAACTCAATTTTTTTTCGGGGCGTCACAATCTCCCCTCCTTAAAAGAATGTCGTCCTCGACATTCTCACTTGTACCAATCAAGTTAAGACATCCCGCACAAATCTCTCAAGAGTCAAATCAAACCCACAGTCCGGCATCCTAAACTTCAAGCCTATGATACACTACAAAGATCTGAAGCCTAGGCTCTGATACCAACTGTGACGGCCCCACCTCCCCCTAAGGCGAACCAGAGGGTTCGGCGGGCCGCCTGCCCAGCTCTCGCCGGGACTCAGTCGATCACTACAATCCTCAAATGAATTACAATATAAATCTCAAATATACATTACATGGTCCACAAACATACATCCAAGTCTCCAATAATTACATGTCACAAATGCAGCGGAAACTGATTCCAATCGTGGAATGTATATTTACATCCATATCAATTTCAAATATTTATACAAGACCAACTCGTACATAAAATAGATCCAAACTTAAACTGTACACGATATAAGCCATCCAGTCACGTGAATAAGCACAACAAGCCCTTCCTTCGCCTTGAGCCCTGTGGGGGGGGAAATAAAACATTTTTGGGGTGAGCTAAAAGCCCAGTGAGTAACCAGTAAAATCAGTAATCAAATAGTTTTTACAAAAATTCATTTCATTGATGTCATGGTTCAGAAATCAGATGTACGTATTTTTGCTCTCGTGAGCCAGTGAAATCATTGTAATGTTTTAGAAGTTTAATAAGTAACCGGGGGTAAAAATGTAATTTTGTTACAGGTCAATATTTGCACAGTGAGAGTAAAACAAAAGCAGAAAATGACACCACATGGTAATTCCACAAAGCTCAATGAGCTAAAATCTCAATAAGGTTCCGAACATGAAATTTCATAACAAAGCCAACACATTAACCATCAATAATCAATAATTCAAGAAACAATTACAATGGAAAGCGATAGTAACATATTCATTAAAAGGATACCGCTCACATGGAGCTATTCATTTGTTCGTTCCCCTGACATTTCCCCTTATTCCTCCAATTATTTGAAAATTTCATTTTTATAAATAAACCCTCGTTCATCTTTTTATTCGTTCATCCCCTTTTCCGGACGTTGACCGGACTCCACCCATCCGACGTTGGCCGGACTCCACCCATCCGGACGTAGCCGGACTACAAGGTAATACTCGAGTATACCAAATTCACCCAGGGTCACCATATCGCCCGACCGAGTCCGCTTCTGGCTCGAGTCGATCGGTAACAAAGGGCAGTGGCCAATTCAGCCCAAAGGCTTACATCATGCGCAACTAGCATTTAATCATTAATCATTGAAAATTTCATATTTATTTAGGTCGAGTGCGATCAAGTACACACTCGCCTAGAAAACTCGTTTTAACAATCATCGAAAGCACTTAACACATTATCAATCAATAATAACAAGCCAATAAGTCAAGAATTACAGCAAACAAGGAACACTCATATGCAAGCACGCATGATATGCAAGAAAACAGTTCAAAAGTAACTTTGGAAATAGTTTAAAAGTAAATAATGCAAGAAAACGGTACAAAAGTAACTTCAGAAATAGTTTGAGGTCACTCACCTCAATGGCTCAGAAATCATCCATCATGTATCATTGCCTTGCTCAAACCCAAGTCTTAGATCACAAACTCAATGCAAACAAATCCTTTAAAAGTTCGGACAGCACTTCCCCTACATTTGCTAACTTTTCCAGCCATCATGGCTTCATTATTTCCTCAGCCAGTCCCAAAGGTACACACACAACAACAAGTTCATCCATAGTCATTCAGCAAGCTCCAAGTAATACTAGTGCAAGTCAAGCTAGGGGAAAAAAAAATCCGGAAATGAAACTTAAGCTCAAAACCAGAAAAACAGTTTTGACGTCATTTTGCGGTAATGGTACCAAAGGCGTTATGATTGTCGGAAGAAGGTGCAAGACCCACCGTTTCGAAGATAAGAGATAGGTCTACAACAATGTAGAAGGCCACTCAGTCCAAATCCTAGCACAACTAGGTCAAATGTGCCAAGTACTCAACCGGAAACACCAAAAACAGGTTTACAAATCACATAATGCTGTAATTACTATAACTCAGTCTATACAGGTCCAAATGCCGAAATTCCAAAGGCATATGGTAGCTAAGACATCCAGATACATTTCATCAGAAGACACCAACACCTAAATCCAAAGCAATTCCAGTCAAAATGGCCAATTACAAGTGCAGTTTTCGCATTCTGATCAACCCAGAACAGCAACAGTAAAATCGGCATATCTCACTCTACACTAATCCAAATGGCCTGAAATTTTACAGGCACTTCAAACTCATCAATACCTACAACTTTCATGTTTTGAGCAAAGTCCAATTCGGCCTCTAACATGGTGCAATAAATTCGGGCAGAATGAAGAACTACAAAACCTAATTTTCTGAAATTTCTTCCAAAACAGAAATTGATTGCACTTAATCACTTTTTCCACCTCCTAGAGTCATTAAACATCATTTCCAATCATCATACACGACCACCCAATCATATCCCTATGAAAACAGAAAAATCCCCAAAAATAATAAAACTTCACCAATTCAACCAAACTCAAGAAATAATCCATGAAATTGCATCTTATAACACCACTAATCATGAATTGAACATCATTAGAGGAAGGAGAGGTGTTCATCCACCACTTACCTTAGCAAAACAAGAGGGAGAGCTACTTGTCACCTTAAGCTTCCAAACAACTTCACCAAACAACTCACTATCACTAAAAGAAGAGGTTTTATGGAGTAGAAACTAGATCAAGCAAGTGTTTTGGAGGATTTGAGCTAGATAATTGCCAAACTTTGAAGAGGTTTTTTCTTCCTTCTTTGCTAGAGAGAGAATCAGCCAAGAGGTTGAAGACAAGAATGAATTTTGTGTGATTTTGAAGATATTTAAGCAATTGGTCAAAAAGTCAAGAAAATGAATAGTAAGTCATAAGCTATTTCCAATACAATGGTGACACTTGTCACCTCCATAAATGCAATCTTATCTTTTTTTTTTCCTCTCACATCAATCAATTCACATCCTCTACTTATCCCTTAACACCCGATAAATTTTACACAGTATCCGGAATTTAACCTAATTGGCCGAATTTTTCCGAACTTTTCGCACTTGTGGGTCCCACGTCCGTTATATATTCTTAATTTTCTAAAAACTCTCCAATACTAGGAAAATCATTTTAAAACTATTTTTGCTCATAAACTTTATCTGGGGAATTTTTCTAATCAAGAAAATGTAGAAAAACGGGCGATTAAAAAAATAAACCCTAGAAAATTACAAAATTTCCGGGTTCTCAAACTCAATTTTTTTTCGGGGCGTCACAATCTCCCCTCCTTAAAAGAATGTCGTCCTCGACATTCTCACTTGTACCAATCAAGTTAAGACATCCCGCACAAATCTCTCAAGAGTCAAATCAAACCCACAGTCCGGCATCCTAAACTTCAAGCCTATGATACACTACAAAGATCTGAAGCCTAGGCTCTGATACCAACTGTGACGGCCCCACCTCCCCCTAAGGCGAACCAGAGGGTTCGGCGGGCCGCCTGCCCAGCTCTCGCCGGGACTCAGTCGATCACTACAATCCTCAAATGAATTACAATATAAATCTCAAATATACATTACATGGTCCACAAACATACATCCAAGTCTCCAATAATTACATGTCACAAATGCAGCGGAAACTGATTCCAATCGTGGAATGTATATTTACATCCATATCAATTTCAAATATTTATACAAGACCAACTCGTACATAAAATAGATCCAAACTTAAACTGTACACGATATAAGCCATCCAGTCACGTGAATAAGCACAACAAGCCCTTCCTTCGCCTTGAGCCCTGTGGGGGGGGAAATAAAACATTTTTGGGGTGAGCTAAAAGCCCAGTGAGTAACCAGTAAAATCAGTAATCAAATAGTTTTTACAAAAATTCATTTCATTGATGTCATGGTTCAGAAATCAGATGTACGTATTTTTGCTCTCGTGAGCCAGTGAAATCATTGTAATGTTTTAGAAGTTTAATAAGTAACCGGGGGTAAAAATGTAATTTTGTTACAGGTCAATATTTGCACAGTGAGAGTAAAACAAAAGCAGAAAATGACACCACATGGTAATTCCACAAAGCTCAATGAGCTAAAATCTCAATAAGGTTCCGAACATGAAATTTCATAACAAAGCCAACACATTAACCATCAATAATCAATAATTCAAGAAACAATTACAATGGAAAGCGATAGTAACATATTCATTAAAAGGATACCGCTCACATGGAGCTATTCATTTGTTCGTTCCCCTGACATTTCCCCTTATTCCTCCAATTATTTGAAAATTTCATTTTTATAAATAAACCCTCGTTCATCTTTTTATTCGTTCATCCCCTTTTCCGGACGTTGACCGGACTCCACCCATCCGACGTTGGCCGGACTCCACCCATCCGGACGTAGCCGGACTACAAGGTAATACTCGAGTATACCAAATTCACCCAGGGTCACCATATCGCCCGACCGAGTCCGCTTCTGGCTCGAGTCGATCGGTAACAAAGGGCAGTGGCCAATTCAGCCCAAAGGCTTACATCATGCGCAACTAGCATTTAATCATTAATCATTGAAAATTTCATATTTATTTAGGTCGAGTGCGATCAAGTACACACTCGCCTAGAAAACTCGTTTTAACAATCATCGAAAGCACTTAACACATTATCAATCAATAATAACAAGCCAATAAGTCAAGAATTACAGCAAACAAGGAACACTCATATGCAAGCACGCATGATATGCAAGAAAACAGTTCAAAAGTAACTTTGGAAATAGTTTAAAAGTAAATAATGCAAGAAAACGGTACAAAAGTAACTTCAGAAATAGTTTGAGGTCACTCACCTCAATGGCTCAGAAATCATCCATCATGTATCATTGCCTTGCTCAAACCCAAGTCTTAGATCACAAACTCAATGCAAACAAATCCTTTAAAAGTTCGGACAGCACTTCCCCTACATTTGCTAACTTTTCCAGCCATCATGGCTTCATTATTTCCTCAGCCAGTCCCAAAGGTACACACACAACAACAAGTTCATCCATAGTCATTCAGCAAGCTCCAAGTAATACTAGTGCAAGTCAAGCTAGGGGAAAAAAAAATCCGGAAATGAAACTTAAGCTCAAAACCAGAAAAACAGTTTTGACGTCATTTTGCGGTAATGGTACCAAAGGCGTTATGATTGTCGGAAGAAGGTGCAAGACCCACCGTTTCGAAGATAAGAGATAGGTCTACAACAATGTAGAAGGCCACTCAGTCCAAATCCTAGCACAACTAGGTCAAATGTGCCAAGTACTCAACCGGAAACACCAAAAACAGGTTTACAAATCACATAATGCTGTAATTACTATAACTCAGTCTATACAGGTCCAAATGCCGAAATTCCAAAGGCATATGGTAGCTAAGACATCCAGATACATTTCATCAGAAGACACCAACACCTAAATCCAAAGCAATTCCAGTCAAAATGGCCAATTACAAGTGCAGTTTTCGCATTCTGATCAACCCAGAACAGCAACAGTAAAATCGGCATATCTCACTCTACACTAATCCAAATGGCCTGAAATTTTACAGGCACTTCAAACTCATCAATACCTACAACTTTCATGTTTTGAGCAAAGTCCAATTCGGCCTCTAACATGGTGCAATAAATTCGGGCAGAATGAAGAACTACAAAACCTAATTTTCTGAAATTTCTTCCAAAACAGAAATTGATTGCACTTAATCACTTTTTCCACCTCCTAGAGTCATTAAACATCATTTCCAATCATCATACACGACCACCCAATCATATCCCTATGAAAACAGAAAAATCCCCAAAAATAATAAAACTTCACCAATTCAACCAAACTCAAGAAATAATCCATGAAATTGCATCTTATAACACCACTAATCATGAATTGAACATCATTAGAGGAAGGAGAGGTGTTCATCCACCACTTACCTTAGCAAAACAAGAGGGAGAGCTACTTGTCACCTTAAGCTTCCAAACAACTTCACCAAACAACTCACTATCACTAAAAGAAGAGGTTTTATGGAGTAGAAACTAGATCAAGCAAGTGTTTTGGAGGATTTGAGCTAGATAATTGCCAAACTTTGAAGAGGTTTTTTCTTCCTTCTTTGCTAGAGAGAGAATCAGCCAAGAGGTTGAAGACAAGAATGAATTTTGTGTGATTTTGAAGATATTTAAGCAATTGGTCAAAAAGTCAAGAAAATGAATAGTAAGTCATAAGCTATTTCCAATACAATGGTGACACTTGTCACCTCCATAAATGCAATCTTATCTTTTTTTTTTCCTCTCACATCAATCAATTCACATCCTCTACTTATCCCTTAACACCCGATAAATTTTACACAGTATCCGGAATTTAACCTAATTGGCCGAATTTTTCCGAACTTTTCGCACTTGTGGGTCCCACGTCCGTTATATATTCTTAATTTTCTAAAAACTCTCCAATACTAGGAAAATCATTTTAAAACTATTTTTGCTCATAAACTTTATCTGGGGAATTTTTCTAATCAAGAAAATGTAGAAAAACGGGCGATTAAAAAAATAAACCCTAGAAAATTACAAAATTTCCGGGTTCTCAAACTCAATTTTTTTTCGGGGCGTCACAATCTCCCCTCCTTAAAAGAATGTCGTCCTCGACATTCTCACTTGTACCAATCAAGTTAAGACATCCCGCACAAATCTCTCAAGAGTCAAATCAAACCCACAGTCCGGCATCCTAAACTTCAAGCCTATGATACACTACAAAGATCTGAAGCCTAGGCTCTGATACCAACTGTGACGGCCCCACCTCCCCCTAAGGCGAACCAGAGGGTTCGGCGGGCCGCCTGCCCAGCTCTCGCCGGGACTCAGTCGATCACTACAATCCTCAAATGAATTACAATATAAATCTCAAATATACATTACATGGTCCACAAACATACATCCAAGTCTCCAATAATTACATGTCACAAATGCAGCGGAAACTGATTCCAATCGTGGAATGTATATTTACATCCATATCAATTTCAAATATTTATACAAGACCAACTCGTACATAAAATAGATCCAAACTTAAACTGTACACGATATAAGCCATCCAGTCACGTGAATAAGCACAACAAGCCCTTCCTTCGCCTTGAGCCCTGTGGGGGGGGAAATAAAACATTTTTGGGGTGAGCTAAAAGCCCAGTGAGTAACCAGTAAAATCAGTAATCAAATAGTTTTTACAAAAATTCATTTCATTGATGTCATGGTTCAGAAATCAGATGTACGTATTTTTGCTCTCGTGAGCCAGTGAAATCATTGTAATGTTTTAGAAGTTTAATAAGTAACCGGGGGTAAAAATGTAATTTTGTTACAGGTCAATATTTGCACAGTGAGAGTAAAACAAAAGCAGAAAATGACACCACATGGTAATTCCACAAAGCTCAATGAGCTAAAATCTCAATAAGGTTCCGAACATGAAATTTCATAACAAAGCCAACACATTAACCATCAATAATCAATAATTCAAGAAACAATTACAATGGAAAGCGATAGTAACATATTCATTAAAAGGATACCGCTCACATGGAGCTATTCATTTGTTCGTTCCCCTGACATTTCCCCTTATTCCTCCAATTATTTGAAAATTTCATTTTTATAAATAAACCCTCGTTCATCTTTTTATTCGTTCATCCCCTTTTCCGGACGTTGACCGGACTCCACCCATCCGACGTTGGCCGGACTCCACCCATCCGGACGTAGCCGGACTACAAGGTAATACTCGAGTATACCAAATTCACCCAGGGTCACCATATCGCCCGACCGAGTCCGCTTCTGGCTCGAGTCGATCGGTAACAAAGGGCAGTGGCCAATTCAGCCCAAAGGCTTACATCATGCGCAACTAGCATTTAATCATTAATCATTGAAAATTTCATATTTATTTAGGTCGAGTGCGATCAAGTACACACTCGCCTAGAAAACTCGTTT